>NC_056733.1:1740452845-1740532845 GCF_019279795.1 Protopterus annectens | reverse complement strand
GACATTTCATGTGCTTTTTTAGTTTTTAATATCCCCCTCTCCAACTTCTACAGAAGCCTGTTGTACTGACTCCCCTACCTTCACCCAGCTGGTGCATTTGTTTTGTGGATAGTAAAACCAGGGCACCTCTGACCAAGGAAAAAGCTCTACCTCACATTCATTTCTGCCTCGGTAAATCATTCGGCTCGTTCCCCTCACAGTGAGAGCTGGGTAGTAGGTAGAATGACACTCTGCAGGTCTTGTGGAGCGTAAACATTCTTCCTTGCCAGGTATTTTAATAGCTCACAATATCTACCTAACTAGGGAAGAGATGTGTATATTTCCATGTGCACTACCTCCTTCAGCTTAACAGTGCAGTGTGTTGCTAGCAATATGATCTTGCCTGGCTTTCTCCACAGGTTATTACCTACTCTCTAGTAGATGATTTCAACAAAGTGGGCGAAAATGCTGCCCTTCCCCAAGGATGGATGTGCTGGTGTCAACAAGTCAAGTCCAGCCCCCCCGACCTCTTAACCATAACTGCCACAACTTCAACAAGGACCATCTGGGCCTTAGGAAGGCTTTCACCCCTCTGAAACATGTAGCTGGGTAAGTGCTTTATTTATGTTGTTAGTAATTACACTATTTTACTTATAATTTTTTGCTCATTTAAATTTATTTTTTGTAGTATGTCACTTGCTAACAGGCTAAATGCATCATTTGCTTTATGGTGTGTCCAACAATCAGCTGTTGCTTGTTTCCCATGTTTTAACCCATTCCCATTATATGACACTGAAAAATGAATTGCAATAGACCAACTAGAAAAAAAATATGAAAATAACCTTTGCACAAACACAAGAGGAATAGATACCATTTCATGTTTGCAAAATTCTTAAGAGAGCAATAATTTTGACATTTTATGAAAGCTGGTTCTTGGTAATCAGTCTGAGAGTTCTTTATTTTACTGTTATTTCGTCTTTTATTCTGACTTCTGATAAATGCTTTAATGGTCATCCATTTAGTAAACATTCAAACCAGGTACTTTAGATTTGTTAACCAGAATACTACAGATGAGTCTCTTAAATTCAAGTGAATAAACTGGTACACTTAAGCTATAAAAGCATTTGTTTAGCTTTAAACCAAAGGTTCACGTGGATCTTTCTCAGACACAGCCCAGAAACATTGTCTGGCTAAGTGATTTGCTCAGAGTTACATAGAAATCAAACATAGGGGGAGAGAATCAAACTGCCTACCTTTGGTTTGAAGGAGTAGATCATTAAAGCTTCATATCCTTAGTACCCTGCACTAATTGTCATATTGCCACATATATATATATATATATATATATATATATATATATATATATATATATATATGGGTCTACTTGAAAACACCAACATGCCAAAACACAGACGACGAGAACACCGAGACCAGAAGATCGACAACTGAGATGACTGACAGTTTAAAAGCATGAAACTTCACATGCCCGACAAACCACAATCCCCACAATCAACAAAACAAAACAAATACCTTTTCCGAAAAACACACACACAACACAAACACACCAAAAACCTTACAAACCTACACTAAACCTTACATACACAACTATCTATGCACTAACCTTAACCCAAACCCTAACCCTAAGGTCCGTCACTATCGCACACTCACCTAACCCGCGCCCTAACCCTAACTCACTTAACCCGCCCCTAACCCTATAGTATGTCACTATCGCACACTTACCTTACCCGCACACTAACCCTAACTCACTTAACCCGCCCCTAACCCTAAAGTCTGTCACTATCGCACACTTACCTTAACATGTCGGTGTTCTCAGCATCGTGCTTTTAAACTGTCAGTCATCTCAGCTGTCGCTCTTCCGGTCTCGGTGTTCTCGTTGTTTGTGTTTTGGTGTGTCGGTGTTTTCAAGTAGACCCATACATATATATATATATATATATATATATATATATATATATATATATATATATATATATCAAAACTGTCAAGTTTTAGCTACAGCAGAGAATGACCAGAAAAAAAGAAAATGATCTACAAAGACTTATGAAATTTGATAAAACAAATCAGGCTACAAGCAAAAATTATTCTAGAAAAACTTGATGTGCATATAATGTTTTACTATTATTATTACTATATATTAGCTTTATTATGTTTTGTAATGATTGAAAAATCATAATGTTCTTTCTTACTGTTTTTGATTTATCCAACTTCTATTCAAAAATGTATTAAACTCTGTAGCTTGGCGATGTTGAGCAATGAGTCCGATTTTGGCTCAGGTGACTTGGTTTTGATTGGTGTTTCATTGACTTGATGGTACAGGCAGGGAGGATGGACATGGCCATCTTGGAAGGGAGAGTGCATTTTTAGGACACATTCACATGACTGGTAGCCCTGGTGGAGATCTAGGAACATAGCACAACTATGTTTTCTTGGAGAAGGGAAGGCAGTTCTGCTGATGGTATCCCCTTGTAAGGTGTACCCACTAGGTGTTACTGGACAGCACAAAGTTTGGGAATATAGGAAAGAAAATACTCCTTGGCAGCAGTATGATGCTGACCCAGTTATCTCAATCTCCTCACCAGCCCAAATCTTAGGTCAATGATCATTAAGGAGAGGCTAGTCAGGTTATGTAGACCTTGTAAAGGAGGAGCTGCCCTTGCAATAGCTGATAGTTAGCCATGGGGAGTCAAACACATGTTCTCTCTTGTAATAACTGGTGTAGCACCCCCCAGTTTTTTAAGCTCTTTGTTATACTTGAAGAATTTAATTAGTTATTCAATGATGCATGATGAGTTCCAGTGTTAAAATAATGTTGATTTAACTCATTTTGTATCCTTAAACTCTGATTAATAATACTTCAGTATATATATGTGAGCAATTATAGCTTGGCAGCTTAAAAATCGTAACAGACATAAGTGATGCTTTCTTTAGTTTAACACATTGTTTTACTCCTGCTTTTTTACCCAGTTAATTTTTTTTCAACTAATAAATAACTGTTAACAGACATTTCATGTGCTTTTTTTGTTTTTAATATCCCCCTCCCGACTGTCTACAGAAGCCTGTTCTGCTGACTCATCTACCTTCACCCAGCTGGTGCATTTGTTTTGTGGATGGTAAAACCAGGGCACCTCTGAGCTAGGAAAGAGCTCTGCATCACATTCATGCCTGCCTCAGTAAATCATTTGGCTTATTTGTTCCGCTCACAGTGAGAGCTGGGTAGTGGTTAGAATGACACTCTGCAGGTCTTGTGGAGTGTAAACATTCCTCCTTGCCAGGTGGTTTAATAGCTCACAATATCTACCTAACTAGGGAATAGATGTGCATATTTCCATACACACCTACCTCCTCCACCTTAACAGGGCAGTGTGTCGCTAGCAATATGATCTTGCCTGGCTTTCTCCACAGGTGATCATCTACTTTCCAGTAGATGTTTTCAACAAAGTGGGTGAAAATGCTGCCCTTCCCCAAGGATGGCTGTGCTCATATGAACAACTCAAGGCCATTGTCCCCCACCTGACCTCTTCACCATCAGTGCCACCACTTCAACAAGGACCATCTGGGCCTTAGGAAGGGTTTCACCCTCTGTACCATGTAGCCGGGTAAGTGCTTTATTTATGTTGTTAGTAATTACACTAGTTTACTTACAATTTTTTTGCTCATTTAAATTTATTTTTCACAATCTGTCACTTGCTAACAGGCTAAATGCATCATTTGCTTTATGGTGTATCCAACAGTCAACTGTTGCTTGTTTCAGATGTTTTAACCCATTCTCATTATATGACACTGAAAAATTAATTACAATAGACCAACTAGAAAAAAATAAGAAAATAACCATTGCACATACACAAGAGAAAGAGATACCATTTCATGTTTTTAAAATTCTTAAGAGATCAATTATTTTGACATTTTATATAGTCTAGAAACAACAGCAACAAACCTCTCCCTGAAAACCTATATACACATTTAAACATTTTTCTGCAAAATCTCAATCATTTTTTTTCAGCATGGAATTGCTCCTGGGTGATATATCACTTTGTCTGGGAATCTTCTTTCTATATCAACTTTATCATCTGTAGCTCTTCTGCTGTTTTTTGGTGTTATATTTCAGTCTGTCTAGGAAAAAAATGTTTCTTTTTCTGTCATAGCTAACTTTTTATATTTACAAAAGCTGTCCCCTTCAATTATTGTCTGATGGTAAATCTGCAGGTATTACCACTATTGTTTCATTGTACAAAAAATTTTCTCATGGCTGCTTTAGCAAATTACTGAAACAATTTAAAAGCTATATAGACTGGCAGTTGGTGCAGAATTTTAAGACTAGTTGATATCTGTAGTCTAGGGTTTTATTCCGTCAGTCTCTTTTAGCCTGCTGTGTGACTTTGATCAAGTCACTTAACCCGACAGTACTTTGAGGCAATTACAAGATAGGGCTATGCTTCTCAATGGTCTCCAGCACTGCATACTTAGCAACTACCTATGAACTTATAGCATGAGGTTGTATGCTTCAAGCCGCAGTGCATTCAGTTAAAAATCTATCTGTTCATAGGATATATTTAGTAGTTCTGTCCATATCTGATGAACACTCTTGACATGCCATTTCACAAAAGTGGACAGCTTTAGACCCTAATAACTACAGACCAACAGCCTCATATATAAAAGCTATGGCGCATATTATTGCATACCTCACTAATAGAGACTTTGAAAATATGTTAACCCTCGACACTCATCAATTCATCTTTGTTAAAGGAAGGTATTGCCTCTTTAATCAAATTAATTTCTTTGAAAATTTGCCAAAGCAATGATTCGTGATTACACAGTACATACAGCATAAAGGCATCTGACCAAGACCTTTGACACTATTCCCCATGCAAACATTATTAACAAACTTGTAAATCTGAACTTAATTTTTTATGTTGTAAAGTAGATAACTGACTTGTATTCTGAGAGAAGGCATGTGGTTACAGTCACAGGAGCCACTTCTGAAAGCAAAACTGTTATCAGTGGTGTATCATAGGGCTTAGTGTTGGGCTTTCTCCTCTCTGAAATCTGTTTCTCAGATTTTCAGGCCAACAGTCCTGGCTTATAGTTTTCTGGGTCTATATTATATGCTCAAAGACTATTTTCTTCGAACATGGAAAGGTCGACATGTAAACAGCAAAAGCTTTAAACTGTGAATGGCCACTTCAGCAAATTTTTTCCTAGGGAAAAATTTGCTTGGCTGTAAAACATAACAACAAACTTTAAAATGCTAATCAAGTGGGGGGCTGTGCCCCCACACCTCCCCCTAACTAAATATACCAAGTCTGAGATCGCTCTACATTGGGGAAAAGGGCAATTCCCAATAATGGCCAAGCAACTTTTTTCCCTAGTAAAAAATTTGTGGAAGTGGCTGTTCGTGGTTTACAGCTTTTGCTGTTTACATGTCGACCTTTCTGAAAATAGTCTTTGAGCATATAATATAGACCCATTTATCTAAGTTTACAGTTGACTATAAACTGGCAGTTGTTATTCAATCTTTGACTTTTTCACAATTTCTCCAATATGGATTAGACCATGCAACAATCAGTACAAGGAAAATGATCTCAAATTAAATGTGGTAAAATGCAATATAGTTAATTTTGGCAAACATAACATTTCACATACCATATAGGTGATACACTCCTCCAGTCAGACACTGTTGTAATATCTTAAGGCACTTTTGTTGCTATTTCCTCATCTTTTGACCATGGTGTCACCACAGTAGTGGTGTAGTAGTAGTAGTAGTAGGAAAGCCTTCTTCCTGGCTCATCTAATTTTCAAATACATTCCCTCCATATCAAAACAAGTCCTAATAAGTCCTTATTCCCTTTCTTTGTATCTCATCAGGTCCATTATTAAACATGATGCACTTTTGACATGTATTTGTTTAAACAAGTAACTCAACCTGAGAGACCTCAGGAGTCCCTAATTAAAAAGATTAGTGGCTTCAAAAATCTTTCTTATCAGGTCAGACTGGTAGCCCTCTTTGTATGCTCCTTTTTGTGTAGACTCCTTCATGGTGATCTTGTCTAGCATTTTGAGCCATGAAAGAACCAACCTCTCTGTCCTTCATTTACTTTACAGAGCAAATGTAATGAAATACCATGTTTAAGGAAATGAGTCTTCATCACCAAATAAAAAAAATGCATTGGCATAGCAGATTCAAATGCCAGTACATCCCCCACCTCTGGAGTAAACTTCCACTATATGTCGAGCAGGGCAGAGCAGCACCCTTGCCTCCATCAGGTAAACCTAAATAACTAGGCAGGCAGCCTCAAATTTTCTCCTTGTCTATCTTACACTGTTCCATTTTTTCATATCTTCCTTTTCTTAAACATCTTAAATTAAAATGACTTTTTAAAAAATGAGATCAGTACACATACAGTAACAGAAAAGAAGACAAACCATAGTAACATTTTGTCATTATTTTCAGGCAGTATACAAATATGTTTTGTTTTTAACAATGATCCTTTACTCCATTATATAATATGATCCATTCATGTCTTCTCTCAAACCTCACTCATCCTCCTGAACATTATTCTGCATGTATTGTTTCCACAGATTCCATTTACTTCTATGTAATTTCCCATTTCTAAAGATCCTATCTCCAGTTTTTTAATCTCATGTACAATTTTCAGTACTCCAATACAGTTGGTTTAGATTTTGATTTCCAGTATCTAGTAACTGCATTTTTTGTAGCCAATATTATAAAACATAATAAGGCCTTACTACATCTAATTAATTCAGATCCCATGCCTCAGCTCAAAATAATCATGTCTTAGTTACAATGATTTGCTTCCCCAACATTTTTGATATTTGTGGGAATTATTCAAATCTGCCAACTCATTACATTCTCCCAAGAACATGTTCCCAATTACATTTGTCTTTCCTATCACACAATAAGAATTTGCTATCTACCTGAGAAAATTTTATTTGAAGCATGCATGAGGAATTAAAATAAGTATGCAAATACTTCCAAACAAAAATCCAGACTTCTGGACTTTGTTACATACTTGGGAACTGTACTGATGTCCATACATTATTCCTTTGTAAATTGTCTTTCCAATCTCTCATTCCAATCTTTTCTAAGATAGAAAGATTGATAATTTTAGTTATTATGCCATATTTATATGCCCTACTAATTACCCTATTTTTACATCAGTGTCACATTGCACTTCCCTATCCATTTCTCTTTACATGTACTCTGTTACAAATCCCTGGTAGGGAAGGCAGTTTATAACCTGCACTCCAAACTTCTGCTTGGTTTCCACTCAATCTATTACCTTTCCTTCTCTAGTTATTTGTTCCAACTATCTTGGTTCCTTTGCTAATTTTCTGCAGTAAATTCAATATTTTGTATAACCCTAATTGTAGTCTTTCCTATTGGTAAATTTTTTTTCTATATTCCTGTGTTGGCTTAAGTCTTAGAATACCATATTTTACTTTAGCAATGTAATAATAAGTATGGTTGTTGTTATTCTCTTTAAAGACCTGCATCAAATATCATAGCCTCTCCTTATTTCTTTAACTCCTCCCCCCATTTCATATCATCCCTTTCCAAGTTGATTTATAGCCTTCTGCTTGTATTATGTATATGTGCCTTAAATATATAGTTTTAAAGTATTCCTTCAAATCATGTAATCCTAAACCACCTTATTCTATGTGGAGAATCATCTTATCCCACTAAGCTCTTCCCCTTTCACGTAAGTTTCTTCAACTCTTTATTATCATCCATAACTTTTCCTCTGGTTGATAAAATATGCTTGATCTTTATATAAAACTAAAGAGACTAAAAACATTTTCATTGCTTATATCTTACTATCCATGTAACTAATCAACAGCTTCTCATTTCTGAATTGTTATTTTATCTTTTAGTCTCTTCCCACATATCCTTAACTGCCATAACAGATTCTTTTTAAGCCATACACCCGAGTACTTAATTTTACCATGTCCCCATATGGGTATTGCTGAACCAATTTGTGTGTAAGTATTTAGTTTATTGCTACAGCTTTTGTTTCAGCTTCTTTAATTTTATATCCCCGAAAGACTTGAAACTGTCTCAAAATATTCCACAACACCAAATTGCCATTATATAGGTTTATCAAGTAAAAAATATATAATCTGCAAATAAAGCTAACTTTTTTTGAGTTCTGTATCAGTTATATCCTTGAATTTCTGAGTTCCTTATTTTCTTTGCCAGTGGATATAAATATAAAGGAAATAAAGCAGAAAGGGGGACAGTCCTGTTTGGTTCCTCTGTTCAAATGCTGCTTGTTGGACAGGAACTGTTCAGACTTAATTCTTGCCTCAAACCCTTCATACATCCTCCTAATTAACCCTACTACTCTATCAGTCAATGTAAATGCATCAGTTGCCCTACTCATAAAACTCCAGCTTTGTCTATCACTTTGCATCAGGATCCACCAACAACAGCAGTATTTTTTACATTCTGATTCTCTCTTGATCATCATTATTCTGTTAATGTTTGTCAAGAGTTTTCTTCCCCTTCACAAAACTAGACTGACCATCTCAACACCTTTGACAATTTTGGCAATACCTTGAGTCTGGAGGAACTTTTGAATATAGGTTACTGGCTATGCTTGTAGTGATTTGCAGATGGATTGTCTAGCACTTATCTATTCTACTCTGCTCCACCTTACTAACACCTGATAACCTTAACCCAGCCCCATAACCCCAACCCTATACCTAACCTTAGAAAAATCCTTTCCACAACGCTACCACTCCGTTGTGGCTGGTGACATCAAATCAAAGGGGGGGGGGGCTGCAGGAGACACCTGAATGGGGTGGGCCAACCAGAAAGGGGTGGGGTTAACTTTATGGGGTGGAGCTAAGTTATAGTGGGAACAACACTGATCATGCTTACCATTTTACATAAAATTCGGCATGTGCTCAATTAGTACTGCACATGCCAAATAGTCTACCAAATACTAGACTAAATTGCATTTCAGAGCTAATGAGGTGTTTAGGTTATGCTATAACAGCACAAAACCTAGACATCTCTAAACAGTAAAAAGTGGTTGGTCTTGACCGCATGAAACTATTATGAGTACACATATGTAGTAAACATTCATTGTACTATATCAGGTAATCTGCATTTTGTACAATGCCAAGTGAAAAGTAAGAAGATTTGGAAATCCCACTGCACTCTTAATTTATTATTCACAATTCAAGGTCACTACAATGCCTAGTGTGCCAGTGGTTCTGAGAGACGCTGACACAGGCTTGTATGACAGCTGACTTTACCAAAATACACATTAATTTTGCAAAGCCAGAATTACAGCAGTAAAGAGCAGGGCCAGTCAACCCATTTCATCACAAACAGCACCCCCCCCCATTACCGAACAAAAGTATCTGCTTTGACCCTGCCAGGATTAAAGTATAAATAATAATAACAGTTAGGTTACAGACTTGCATTAATTTCATTTAGTTGGCAGAAAAACATTTGTCACAACTTATAAATTTTATTTTATTTTACTTTTGTTTACCCAGGTTTGTCCAACTGTCTTCAGTCAAAAAAACCCTTTTCAGCATATGTCTGGGGGGAAAGGATCTAACATATTATAAACATTTTAAATAGATGTTCAGTATATACATGAACAGATATGAAATAATACATTAAGAATGACTCATACATTTGATAATTAGATTACATTCATCCTAAAGTACAGATGACTATTGCAGTCTCGCAAAGCTGGAATTACAACAAAGGTAAACAGCATGGCCAGTTCTTTCATTCATATATAGCCCCAATCCCTATTGCCTACCCCACCCACAATATCTGATTTGATGTTGTGAGGTTAAAAGAGAAAAAAAGGATAAAAACAACATTGTTACTAATATATGCATTTTTTCGCATAAACAATAGCCAGAGGTCAGAGCTTGTGGTCGATCTTATTTCACTCAGATGTACGTTACTCTTGCAAAGCAAGTCAGAAGTACAACAGTAAGGACAGTCATTTCATACATACATACTAGGTATAGCTCCCAGCCTGATTGCCTACCCACAGTATCTGCTGTGAGTTTACACTGTTTAAATAATGATAAGAGAAGACAATGGTTATATTACTATATTTCCTTTGCATCACATTGTCAAGAGTTTGCAGGTGATGTTATTTCAGTTCTATCGTACACAATTCAGTCATGCAAGGCCAGAGTTTCAACAACAAAACATCCACACAACATCCTAATCTATCTAGACTGATGCTTCAAAAGATATTAGGTTAAAAAAAACATTTCATTCACAAACAGCTCCCAAATACACACACTGGGTACCTAGTATCTGTTTGACCCCTGCCAGGATATTTTATTAGAAAAAAGACACCCACAGTCAAGCAGCCTCCAAAGCACACTGCCTTCTTAGTATATTGTTAACCCTGCCAGGATATTATAGTAAAAAAATATCTACAAACAGTCTCTAAAACACACTGCCTCCTTAGTATCTAGTTCACCCTGACAGGATATTATATTAAAAATATCTTCAACAGCCCCCAAGACACACTGCCTTCTTAGCAACTGGTTAACCCCGCCAGGATGTCATATTAAAAATATCTACAAACAGTCTTCAAAATACAGTACCTCTTTAGTATCTGGTTCACTCTACCCAGATATTATATTAAAAAAAAACCCATTAACAGCCCCAAAACACATTACCTCCCTAGTATCTGGTTGACCCTGCCAGGATATTGTATATAAAAAAGCTATCAACAATCCTCAAAACACATTTCCTCCTTGCTATCTAGTTGACCATGGCAGGATATTATATTAAAAAAAAATCAACAGCCCCCAAAACACACTGCCTCCCTAGTATCTGGTTAACCTCGCCAGGATATTATATTTAAAAAAAATGAAAGTCATCAACAGCCCCCAAAACACACGGACTACTAGTACCTGATTGACCCCTGCCATAAAAAAATTCAGAAAGTATCTGGATGGCCCTGCCAAGAAAAGAAAAATGAGAACATAATCAATTAATTATGTGTTTTTTTTGGGGGGGGGGTTAATTTATAAATAGCCTTCCTTGGCTTCTCTTACCTTAACGTTTGATTCTGAGTCTCCCTCAGAATAAAAAAAAAATAATAATCTGACCAATGGATGTTCTCATTTAAAAATTATTTCCTCCAGCTCTCACTCTTTCCCTCGCAACTTAACTATGTCCAGTTAAAGCGCAGGAAGAGAACGCAAGAGTAACAGGACTAATCAGCAGCTACATCACACATTCAGATTACTTGACAGGCTTCTGACTTAATTGTCCTGTTGGCCTCCAATTTCCTGCGGTTAAAACTACAATGACTTCTGGGCATCTTCATTGATGCATGCAGTCTTCCCAATCCAGAGTGTTTTAAAAACAGATGGCAACAAAAAGGTATATATTTTTAAATCGGAACTAGAGCACGAATGCACACTACTCCAAGTTCCGCATCACATCACTTCTTAGGCTTTACACACTAGTTTGCAGTTTGAACTGCTATTAGTGTGTAAAAAAAAAAAAACAAATTAAACTTTTTTTTTGAGAAAATTAGGGGGGCTGCAGCCCGGCAGTCCAGTACCACGAGCCACCCCTGCTACCACTACACAACTACATCTTGGACACAGAACATATACAAAGCACACACAAACAAAACATAGCTAACATTTATCTTAATTCCTGCCCTAACCTTAAAGTTCACACACACACACACACACACACACACACACACACACACACACACACACACACACACACACACACACACACACACACACACACACACACACACACACACACAAACCTCTTATACACCATCCCCTTATCTAACCTTAACCCACACATACTCACACTCATACACACAAACTCTCACCCCCCAATCTCCCCACACACTTACCTTAAAAACCCTTGTGCTCTTGATATCATGCACATTCAACATTCAGGTCACACACAGCAAACATTTGATGTTCTGAGCCTTCGACCTTTTAAATGTAAACTCTATGTATATATATATATATATATATATATATATATATATATACACACATACATACGTGTGTGTGTGTGTGTGTGTGTGTGTGTGTGTGCGTGTGTGTGTACATTTCTGGGGGGTCTATGGTTAATCATCAAATGGACTAGCCATCGAACGACACATCATTGAAATCCAATCATCGAATGGCCATCTATAGAACGAGCTATTATCCATTGAATGAGCAATTTATCGAACCTGTGAGATAGGGAAAGTAATTAGGTGGCCAGCACTTCTCCGTCTCATTTTTTCCCCACTGTACTGCAACCTCAGATTTGGTATATATAGTTAAGGGGTGTGTGGGGGAAGCCACCCACATGGGTGGGTTTGAAATACTGCCATTTGTAAGACAGGAGAAGTGTTGGCCAACTAGTTACTTTCCCCATTTCACAGATTTGATGAAGTGCTCGTTTGATGGATGGACGTTCGATGATTGGATTTCGATGATGTGTCATTTGATGGTTAGTCCTTTCAACGATTAACCATAGACGCATGTGTGTGTGTGTGTGTGTGTGTGTGTGTGTGTGTGTGTGTGTTTACTAACTGTGAGACTGCTGTACCTCAGAGGAGTAACGGGAATAATTCAAGATATACATGTTTAGCCATAATATAAATTCCACTGTTCACGTTTAGTCTTGCTGTTTCAAAGACTATAGCCATGGTCCTCAGATTTTCAACAGATACTTATTCCAGAGTTTAATAAAGCTTGTTTGCAGGCCTTGTTATGGTAGAGGACACCATCATTCTTGAACTAAGTGCTGTAAAGTCATTCATCCTTTAAAGTAAACTGTGGTCTACTGAAATCATTATTTTGTATGATAATTGTATTTATGCTTCTAAAAGGCCATAACTGTCTGTGCAATGTCCCACTGCATGATGCACAGAGTCCTACATCTATTCTTTTATACACTGCCAGCTGTAGCAAATTCAGTGATCCGCCGTATCGTGGCACTCTCACACCCACAGACACAACAATGCTATGATAGATGTATATTTATCTATGGTAACACTAAATAAGGCAAGAAGTACCCAACTCATTAAGAAATCTACTAAATTTGTAGACTAATTATTATTATTATTGTTATTATTTTCTTGCAAACTAAATTCAAGATGGTACTGTGCTGACTCTGCTGCAGTGTTGCTCTCTTAAGCTACAATCCTCATGTGACCCATATCCCTGATCCAATTGTCCTTTGCATGATTACCTTGGATATTTAACTCCTCTGGGTTGTGGGGGTCACCATACAATCCAACTGATGCTGACCAAGCTGACCCTTAAGAATACAACAACAGGTGAGCTGCACAGCAAGAGGAAAAAAGTGCTCCATTTTACTTAGCTTTTGGGCCTAACCCCTCCCTTGCATGATGGCATCACTTTTTAGATTGGTCAGACAATGAGGCTTATCCAATGGGGGCATCTAAAGCCTGGTTTCTAGGATGGCTATACCTCCTGGCCAGCCCACACACACACACACACACACACACACACACACACACACACACACACACACACACACACGCACACCCAACTTGGCAAGTGTTTCAAGCCCTGGCATCCAACAAGGCAATGAACAGTCTATCTACCATCATGCTCATTGCCTCTCCCAAGTTAGGCATGATCATCCTCCCCTGCCAGCTCCTTCAAGCTAACTAATGTTGTTAACATGGCCGTAACTGGGGTTTTATCCCTCTTTGCCACCAGCAAGGCAATTTGTGGGCAAAATATACTGTGATGGTCAGTTTTCATGGACATTGATTCAAGACTATTAAAAACTGAAATTCCATATCCATGAGTTGAAATTCTAAGTATAATACTCATGATTGATATATTTAATTTCTAGTCTTTACTGGACAATTTATTATAATTTTATGCGCATCTGTATGTAAGCAAAATGAACATAGATTGTAAATATAGATCACTGAGTAAATCAAACTGACAGTCTTAGAAACTATTAAATGTTACAATAAATATAAGTTAGGATGAAGGAGAAATCTGACCTAAAATGCCAAATGCAATGAAATGAATTATTTTTCCATTATACAAACAGCTCATGTTCTGAAGTTTTTGGCATTTTTTCCAGAAAATGGAAACTCAGTATCTCTCTGGTCATTTTTATACTGACTGACTATACAACAAAATAACTATTAGCACAGTTTTCCTTGAAGTGATGCTAACAGGTAGTTAACAATATTATGTGCCACATTTACAAACCGGAATGGATTTATTATAAGACTGACATAGGCATTACCATAAAGTATTTATGTAAAATATTTTGTATTTAATTTGAAGATCAGTGGTAATCTACCTGTTATATCAGAATGCAAATTTGTCATAATTTCTAAAGATTATCTGCATGATAAAATGATACTGAAACAAGGAATTTAGAGACACACGATCATAGGTTCAAATGTGGTTAGTAGGCATGTGGTGCATAAGACCATTTTCCCAAATGCCATGGGCCACTGCCTGGTTATCTGACTTTGCTGAGAGTCACAGAGTAGGCTATTGGAGGCTGAACCAAACCCTGGACTAGAAGAAGCAGCTTATGGCTTTAATCCTCTGCATTAACTGCCAGATTGCCCAAATTCTGTTTCTTGACAATGTGTACTGGTGGGAAATATTATGGGTCAAATATTTAGATACAAAGGTGGATTTTTGAAATCAAGTGCTTAATGGCATATTTCTTATGAATTCCAGAGTTATTCCAAGTAAAAGTATACTTTGTCATGGACGGATAGAAAACTAGTAAAGATGTTGGCCCCAAAAGTGACTGAAATTTTAGATTAACAGGAAATTATTTAGACTGTGTCATTTACAAACAGCAGCATATTAATGCATATGCCTTATACATTTTAAGAAAAAAAAGACTACTTGAAGGAATGTTTTCTGAGCATAGAGATAACTAACATTTATCTGTCTGGAATTATTCAGGGAAAGGAATCTTTCAGATGTATACAGTTAAGGGAAGGCGCTGAAACATTTACTATGCCTTTGGAAATAGCATTTTAATACTTATTTTTAAATCCATTCAGGTTTTGATGTCATTAGTAAAATAATGAAGATGCATTTTTTTCTCTTTGTCTCTAGCATTTGAAATAAAAAAATACAATAAGCTCGTAGGTTTGATTGCCAAGCATATGCCCTACTGGCCTACAAGAAGCTTGACAGCTGTAACCCCACTCTGGTAGTTCTACTTCCCATATATAAGTCAAGATTTTTTTGAAGGACTTTATTGACTGATCTCTTTTGACTGCAGAAGGAAGCTCATGCCATAGTTTTCTGGAAGGGATTATATATCTATCAGATATTTTCTATTACAGATATTATTTTTAATGCCAGCTTTTCAATTCCCCAGTGATGCCAGATGAAGTGTTAGCAACCTTGGTGGTGCATTGCAAGTATCTAATTTTAAATAGTACCATATCAGATATTGCCTTATAGACCGGGTAGAGATAGCTTCTATAAGAAATAAAATATAATGACACTTCCTAAATACTTTTTCTAGAGCTATTCCAATCAGGAATGACAGGTTCAAACTGTCAGAAATCATGACTGCCCCTCCTCATCACTCCAAGTGGTTCTCTGGACCACAGTGGGCCTTTTAATGAAAAGTATGGGAACCCTATGGCTGCCTTCTGAAATGCTCATCTGAATATTTGTTTTATCGTATGCTTCTAAATATTTCTAGACTGCTGGTTGAAAACAGTTCAGAAGAGTCTTGTTACCAGGCACTGCCTTCTTTTGGTTATTGCCTAGATTCTTATTAAAGAGTACCTTTCAAGTGTGGCAGCTTTTCCCTTCACTTTGCTCCCATATCTTGCCTAAATTAATGTAATCAGATGTCTCAGCATTTCTGTACAAGTACACAGAGGCTATTCTCTTAGGAAAGGTCGATCTGTTAGCAGTCCTTCCTTAGTCTCATATGAATGAATGAAGGAATGATAGCAAGTGTGCATAAATGGATGGCTATTAATAGGGTACTTTTCAAACTCTCATAGGACACAGCAAATTAAAGAACAATTGCAAACTGAAAAAGAGGCAAATCAATCAGTAATAGTGATTAAAAGACTGAATCACCATAGAATAAATTAATAACAAGGATTTTAAATGGCAGAAATAATTTTTAAAAGTCCTGCTAAACAAGTAAGTCTTGAGCTGGGACTGAAGTATCTTTCTTCTGATTACTGCATCAGGAGGGAAAATCATCACCAGCACATAGTATTGCATATCTCATAAGATATGTAAGAATTTTATGTGACTTTTTACATTGTTCTCTTTAAACCTGATGCAAAATTAATGTGAGTCTGTAGTGCATCAACTATAGAATTTGCCTGATAACTTGCAGAATGCAGTAAGCAGTATGTGTGTAGTAGGAGAAAGATAAGCCTTTTGGGAGGTACAGTGAAACAGGTGCTGCTTGTATTGTCACAGATGAACATGGATCACTTTCTTCCTTTGATTGTCACAGATGAACATGGACCACTTTCTTCCTTTGATTGTCACAGATGAACATGGACCACTTGCTTCCTTTGACTGTCAGTATGTATGGATCACTTGATATGATCACTGTAGGAGCCTTTCCATCTATGTTGTCATTATTTTTCCTTGCTATTTTTTGCCCCACTGCTTGCTGATCATCAGCCCCATCATCTGGGAGAGTGGCTATCATTCAGACAGCCACCTGGGGTAGTCTAGCTATTGGATTTGCAAAGGGCTGACTTCACTGGTCACCCCTCACTTTGCAAGAGTTGCTGTCTGCAGGCAGGCCTTCCTTTCTTCCTTGAGGACAGACAGTGATTTCCCTGATCTCCTCCTGATAAACTGCATGGACCAGTGTGTATGAATGCCTATACCCGTCTATCCCCCCAAGAGTGTTGATTGGCCCACACCCCTACACCCCTCCTCCTCCCAGCTTGGCTTCTCCAGGCCACCTAGGTTACAATCAGGGTTCCATCTATCTGCACCATGGAACAACAAATGTTTTTAGTATTACTACTACTTCTTACAATTCTGATGTCTCTTTTCATGAGTTTTCCTTCGCCAGTTACATTATTTAGAAGTTATCTACACTAAATTTAAACTTCCATATTTCTTGACTCTTCCAGCCCTGCGAGTCCTTATTATTCTTTCCACAGCATTTCCATGGTATATTAACATTATTGCAAATATTTTCATCACTCAAGCACTTTCTTATAGTCCTTCTGCGGTTTCACATAAAGGAAAGCAGGAGGATAAAATATTCATGCTAATAGCTGGTACAAAAATGTGTTATGTAGTAACTAAACTAAACTACTGAGAAGACTTGAACATGATTAATAGTTAACTGAAGACTGAGGATCTGAGTTCCTATATGACAACATGCAAAAAGTATGAGGCAAAAGAACCCAGAATCTCAGCTTCATGTCACAGAAAATATTGAAGCAAGCTGAGGTTTAAGAAGCAAGATGCTGGCAGCCTAACATAAATCATGTATAGTACCACATTAAGGATGTTTTATGGAACTGATATGGATATAAATAGCATAAGCTGGAATGTGATAGTTTGTATAGGACACTGATCTAACCTGACCGGTGACACTCTATGTGCCTAAGGAGGGAGTGGGATGCTGTTTAAGACAACGGGGCAGTCAAGATGGTGCAGACTAATGCATTGAATGGATAACAGTGCAGCAGGGATTGCAGGATGCTTGCAACCATTTTCTCAGAAAAAAAGACAAAGGCAACATTATAAAAATAACGAGGAAGACCAAATCTTGTACATGATAATTAGGATTCACAAAGGAATATTTTTCTTTTTATAATCTGCTGCAATGATGAGAAGCAGCTTCTTTATATTCAAGTAAAATTCAAAAAAGGTGTCCAAACAGATATTTTTATTAGAGATGCATATATTTTAAACAAATGGTACACGAGTAGCTGCAAGTTGTGAAAAAGAACATCTTACTGTACTGGCAGAAGAGAAGGCAGTTCTGAAATGTAAGGAAAGAATAATTGCCAGGGTACGTACACTTTAATTAGATAAGCAAGACAAGCTGCGTGGACTTGACCTGATTTCTTCTGCTCCCAATACCTTTACATTACTGTATGCAGTTTAAAAAATAACTATAGTCACATGACTTGTACAAGGCATTGCAGCTATGTGGTGTTAGAAAAAAAGAAAATAGTTCCATCTAGTTTGCCGCTCTTATGACGAGATCATCACTTTGCTGCCACTATCCCGCTCTTCCCACTATTGTATAGATCTAAGTGAATCTACAATCCACCATCTCCTCTGATAGCATGTCCATTTTATAGGAAGAAAGGTCTGTTCATGAGAAGTAATATTATTAGTAGTTTACTCATTTTATTGATATGCAGTTACACATTAAGCTTGGTAATTTTCTAGTTCAGTATATTTTTGATGGTAGTACTATACAATTACCGAAATAAAAATTTATTACGTGCACACATTCAAGATTCATAAAGGAAAAATGGACATTGTTAACTATAATGCCAAAAGCCAGGGCTGGCTTTTCATTTTTCTTTGTCCTTATTATCCTCAGCTGACAATGGAGTGCAGAATATGTGGAGCATTTTTAAGCAAGTAAAATGTAACCCGAAGGACTGAATGCTTAATGGCTTGGAAAATGGTGCTGATCATTGAAAGTAACAGAAATTCTGAATGTGCGTTCTTAAACATTACAACAGTCAAGTAATCAAAAATTGTGTAACCGGCCTTGACATGATGGATGGCTGTGAACTTTTTGGTATCAATGGCCAACAATTAAGAATTAAGGGAAAGCATAATTGCAACAGTAATGATATTATCTATGGGGCTCTTTGTCAAAAGTGCTCTGCCTTCTATATTGCGAAGTCAGAGAGAAAACTTAGAAACAGAATTTACGAACACCAGTATGAGTCTTGTAAAGGTAAATTGACAAATGCACTTTATAAACATATTTTGAATTATACAGGACATAATTTTAAATTTATAGTTATTGAGCAGGTGGTACATAATGTGAGGGGTGGTTCATAGTCCTTATATTTGTAGAAACGTGACTTATTCTGGATTCTGGATTTTAATGCAGTCAGGGGGCCTGGACTAAATGAACTAGCAACTACTGGTTGTCTTGTTAAAGTTAAAATCCCAAATTAGATAATTTATTTAATTAATTTATTAATGTAGGATTTGGTAAGATGTTATATGTGGTATTTTTATATATAAGAATTTCGCTACATTAACTGTGTATTTATATTTTTAATTGATTTTTATGGTTAAATATTTAATTATTTGTTTAATTAGAGCTTATTAAGATGGTGATATGTGATTGGTTTTGTCACTATATAAAGTAAGATGGTTCTCTTGGTATTTCATCTGAAGAAGTCTGACACTGTCTTGAGACAAAAGTGCTTATCTCATTTCATTCCATAGTCATTAATAAATCATGAATTTTGTGGTTCAATAAATTGTGGTGGTTTTTGACTTGATCCAGACATTTTTTTTTGTTATTTTAGGAGACTGTTTTGCCTTGTTTCACAGAGAGGCTGCTGGAGGACTTGGTTTGGACACTCGGCTGAGGACCTAACCCTACAGCTGTACCAGTGGGAAGTCTTATTGGGGACCTGGAGGGAGACAGATATAGAGACATCCAGACCCCAGGCTGAGTTTGTTCCCTGTGTGCTCTTAAAGGAAATTGTACTTGATGCAGGAAGGTCTGCATCTGGAAATACTGAGTATATCCATTTGTATTCCAAGTGCACATCCCTCTCCAGTGTCAGTGGTGAGGATTCAGGGTCCTTGATTACTGGCCCAGCACGGGAACATCACATATTGGTGGCCATCACATACTTGTGGCAGTGGTGGGTATCAAAATATCCTTTAAAAAGAATGTAAAGAGAATCACAAGTCGAGATTTGTTTCCATAAAAGGCACATGTCCATGCACTGTGTGAGAAAAGTGGTCAAGAAAAAGAAGCAACCTCAGCACTGGAGGAGCTACCTGACGAAGGAGAACAGACAACATCAGCTCACTCATCCTGGGAGGGGGGAGAATTATCAGAGTATTATGTTCTAGTGTTTTGGTTATTAAAAACACAAAGCACTTGCAGAAATTAAACCCAAGGATAGGATGGGGAAGGTCAGTCTGATGTAAAAATGATACCCAGCTGAATCTGAGTGGCATAACAAATGCAGCATAAGTGTATGTAGTGGGCACATGCAAAAGTTAACATGCTAAACTGGACAGTATTTGAGACTTCAACACATCCAGGCTATCACAAGGGAATAGGACCATACAGAAAGCCTTAATTGTCTGAATGATTACTCCTTCTGATGACAGAAACCAGCAGGATAATGGAGGAAGGTGATGTTTGGCAGTCTATGAGGAGAAAAAATACCAATAAAGTAAGCAGCAAGGTGAAAAGGAGCATACTGAACTGGAACCACATTTACCTCTTCCTCAGAAATTGAGCTGGCTGCTGGTATTCCTGATTAAAAACTATGAGAAAGCTAGAATGAAAACAGCTCATCCTTTGGACAACGAGGAGAAATTGTATATGACAGACTGTTAGAGAAATAATCAACCTTCTGCAAAGGAAGGAAGATTCAAATCTAATTTTCTAAGGATATGATTTCAGCAAGACATAGATATTCAACAAAACACAGAGAGAAAAAAATCAAGTATTTTAGCTAGGGTCTGCATGGCAGAAATGTAGAAGTGATTCAGATTTTAGGCTCTGTCATGCTGTGCCATTCTTCTGGGATGAGACTATTAAATTAATTTGCTGAAGTATGGGATCTAAAGTTAGATGAAACTTGCTGAGTTTAAGTAGTTTTTCAAATTTTTTTTCCAGGGTAATTAATAACCTATAAAGGTACTTTCCACTGATACAGATCTATGAAACAATGAAAGGAAATGACTCCCTTGACACCTGCGCATGAAAAATTAAAATGAATACATTTTGTTTAAATAACTGTATATAGATCATTGTTTATAGGGATAATGCATTCTGTTTTATACAAAACAGTCATGTAAATCTGATTTATTTATTTTCCTCAATTTTTACTGATATTCATAGTACTGGCCTACAAGGCTAGAGGAATAATCATTGCTAAAAAGAACTTATGTACTTACCATAACATTCCATCTGTGCTGCCCATCTTCATTTATCCTTGACAAATGGGTTTGGTTCTGATATCGGAACCGACTCGGCTGTTATTATAGCCCATGAGAAACAAAAACTCTTGAGCTTAAGAATGCTCTTTCTCAAATTACCTCAGATCAAGTTTGCAGATAGAAAAGGACAGAAAGTATAATCCCACTAACTTTATAGAGACCATATCTGGTGTCGTGTATGAAAAAAATGCATAACTAGGACCAAACTTCATTCCGCCAAGAGGCCTGAATAGAAGGAGATGGAGGATGGGGAGTCAAGGATAAATGAAGATGGAGCACACAGATGGAATATTATGGTAAGTACATAAATTCTTTATCAGATGTTGTCAATCTTCATTTAATTCTTGACAAGTGGGACAGAGTCCCCAGCTACTTTAGATCTTAGGAGGACTCATGGAAGGATATTCCTGAGCACCATAGAACCAAATGATGCTCTTCCCCTAGAGACCAAATCCAATTTGTAATGAGTGATAAAGGTATGTGGGTTAGCCCATGTTGCTGCTGCACAAATATAATCCATGGAAGTCTTGGAATGAAAAACTGCTGAATTAGCTATGGCTCTAGTAGAGAGTGCCTTAACAGTCCCAGGTAATTCAACTTTCCTCTTGTTATATATGAAGGAAATACAAACTTTTAGTCATCTAGATAAGGTTCATAGGTGTGTACTAGGCCAATGGCCCTGCAGCCTTTGCAAGCCTAGCCCATAGAAGTGCCCTGGCATCATGCTGCCATTAGTTCCCGGTGCCTCTATCAAGTAGAGCCACTGGAGTGATCCCCGGGGTGAACTTTCCATTTCCCATCCAGTCATCAAGATTTCTTTTGAAAAGGGCCAGTGAGGTGCTCTGCTTGACATGTATGGGAAGTCTATTCCAGAGCATGGGCAGTCTCTGGGTTATGAAACTGTCCCTCCTGCATGTTCTGTTGATTGTGGTAATGAGGTTGAGGTCCCTGGAGCATGTGGTGTGGAGGGATTGGGATTTCTTTAGGTGTAACATTTCTAACAGGGCTGGGTCAGACATAGCTTTGTAAGTCAAGCGGAGATTGCCTCTTAATAGACGATATGAGACAGAGAAAAGCTGGAGTTTTTTGAGTCTGTCCATGTAGGGCATGTATTTAAGGCCTAGGATCCTCTTCGTGAGGTACTTTTGTGGTCTTTCCATCTGTTGCAGGTGTTTATTGAGGTACATGCCAAATGGGGCATTATACTCGATGACTGGTCTAACGAGGGAAGGGTAGAGAGAGGTTGTGACCGCTTTCTTCTTGAATGCAAAACCCTTGGTAATGAAATGTACCACATAAAAGTACTTTCTGACCACAGTGGCAATGTGGTGGTTGAAGGAGAGGTTGCTGTCAACCTGTGTCCCCAGATCTCTTATAATGCCTTCAGTGTTCAGTGGGCTACTGTCAATGTGGTAATTAGTGGGAAATGAATTTTTCCCAAAGGGAATGATGATGCATTTTTTGGCATTAAGCTTAAGGCCATGGTTTTGACATCAGTTGGTCTCAGTGAGGCCTTTCTGTAGGATGTCTACATTATTTGGGGAGATAATAATGGCTCCCAGCTTGCAATTGTCAGCGAACTTGGTCAGCCAGAGTCCCTCTGTGTTGGCCTGGACATCTGAGAAGTAGATGCCAAACAGGAGAGGACCCAGGACTGATCCCTGTGGGACTCCACTCATGACTGGTCGTCAGTCTGACTTGGAGTCTGCTACTTTCACACTGTGGGTTCTATCTGTGAGCCAGTTTGCAACCCACCTAGTGATACAGGGGTTGATGCCTAGTTTGGTGAGTCTATCAATAATTCCTGAGTGGGGAAAGGTATCAAAGGCCTTGGCCAGATTGAGATAGGCTGTATTAACTGCCTTTCCCTCATCCACAGCTCTGATGACTGACTCAAATAAGTCAACCAGGTTGAGAAGGCATGATCTGCCCTTCACAAAACCTAAATGCGTGGGATACAGAGTTTGGTGATTCCCTATATCCTTGTTAACTAGGTCCATGATGATGCGCTCCATAGCCTTACATATCAGACTTGTCAGGCTAATGGGGTGATAATTCCCAGGGTCTTTAGTCGCTCCCCCTTTATGGAGAGGGATGCCTGTAGTAGTGTGCCATTCTGTAGGGACAAAGCCTGAGGTGAGGCTGTGAGTGAACAGGGGACACAGGTGTGGTGCCAGTTCACTTTGTAGTTCATGTAGAACACAGCCAGGAATATTGTTGGGTCCTATGGAAGCTGTATTCTTGGTCTTGGACAATGCAGCTTTAACCTGTACTGCGGTAAGGCTGGGTGCCTGGCATCCTTCCAGTATTGTGAAGGGTCCTTTGGGGGAGAGAGAGGGGTAAAGTTGGCACTGAATCTGTCAGCCAGTATGTTGGCAATATCTGTTGGCTCAGTATAGGAGGTACCATTGTGCAGTAACTCAGAGCAAATCTGTGTATTGCCATGGAGATTCTTGATATAACTGTAGAAGGCTTTGTGGTTGTTTTTAGTGTCTGCCGCAATTCTGTCTTCATAGCTAGCTTTAGAGGTTTTGATGAGAGATCTCAACTTTTTGTTGACTTCACCTTTTTCTGCAACAGTTTCTTCCTTCTGTTGTAGAGTTTGTTAATGGCAGGGGACCAACAGATTGGCTTCTTTTTTTTGGAGGAGCGCATCTTGGTTCTCTTAGGTATGGCTAGTTCCATGCATTTATGTACGTGTTCATACAGTGCATTGGTGTATGATTCAGCAGTCATGCACCTATTTTCCATTTGCATGGGTGCTGTGAAGTTAGCTACCTCTGTTTTTTAGGAGCCCAAAGTCAGCTTTGGAGAAGTTTTTCATGGTGGTTACCTTTGCTGGTGGTGTGGGTGAGATGTGGATTTCCATGGTAATTAGTTTGTGGTCGGATCTAACCAGGGAGGAATTGACTATTGGTGTTGAGCAAAGGTTGCCCATGTTAATAATAACCAGGTCATGGATGTTGCTTCCTCTAGTGGGGGTAAGAATGAGCTGGTTCAGCACATTGGAATTAATGAATTCCAGGAAGCGTTGGGCAAGTGTATTGGTGCATGAGTAGTTTTCCTAGTTGATGGAGGGGTAGTTGAAGTCACCCAGTATGAGAGTGTTTGGTTGGACCCTAATAGTTTCCAGGGTGCTTAGGAATGTGGAATGACAGTCTTGGGACATAGTTGGGGATCTATAGCAGGCTACGACCTGAATCATCATCTTACTCACTGTTAGTTGCACTTGAAGTATCTCCAATGCGTTATGCTGGGCTACTAGTCTGGAGGTGTGCATATCCTTTATAAATATGGAGACGCCACCGCCTTTGGAATTTCGGTCCATTTTCTGGGGCCAAAAGGCGTGGAATGAGTTATAGCTTGGTAGCGCAGGGATGCTTTTTGCTGCTTTAAACCAGGTCTCCATTACAGCACAAATGTTGATGTTCTCTATTTTGGAAGTGCTTTGAGTGAGTGCATCTTGAGATTTAGACCTCTAGCACTGAGCAGCATGACCCTCAGACTGCATTTATTTATAGCTGTTATGGTGGTAATTTGGTCTTTGGAACACCACCTAAAAAAGGCACTATAGGGGTGGCAAGAGCCTTAGCTGGTGTCCGGAAACCTAGGGGGTAACAGCTGCAGGCCATCTCTGGCAAAGCATCGAGGTTTGTCAATCATGTCATCCTGACTGGCTTGCCCATTTTGGTAGTTGAAAAAGAAACAAATGGTCAGATTTCCTTCTGTATTTTGTTCTATGATGATAGAATTGCAGTTATCTATGAACATCTAATAAATGCAATCAATATTCACCTCTGTTTGAAAACTTGTGAAAGAACACTGGTAAATTGATTGTCTGATTGATATTCATTTCTGACATCACTTTTGATAAAAAGGAAGGGTTCATTCTCAAGGAAACCCTGTCTTTGTGATATATAAAATATGGTGGTTTGCAAGATAAGGCTTGAATTTCTGAGATTCTTCTGCAGAAGTAATTGCTACCAGAAAAGGACCAGTGTGGGAGTCAATGTTATTATCTCAAGCCCAGAAGGAAAATCTCTTCCATTTACTGTTGTAGAGTTTTCTGGTGGAAGGCTTATGGGAGGCCAAAAAAATCCTACGAACTGGGGAATATAGAAGAGATAGATCCTATCCTCCTCATATCTTGAAATCCTTATGACTCTACATCTCCATAAGCATCTCTGCTCCCCATCACAACCTCATTCTAAAGTTCTGCTTCCTTCCCAGAATCTCTCCTTTCTTCTTATTCTCATCCAAGGATCTGCCATCTGTTCTCCCTCTCTTCAGTTTGTGATATCATGCTCCTAAGCTGCCTCATGATTTTTTTAACTAGACTCTTCTCTGTTCAAAATGTGAGCACTATCTAAAACTATGCTATGATTCTCAATATAAAATCATTAAATGCTGCATGTACAGTATTTGGGTTTCAGCAGTTTTCTCTTGTAACAGTCTGTGAAAGTGTACATATTTTCCAGTGTCTTGCTAGATTTTTTCTTGGTTCTCATGTTTCCCTTCTCCTCTCAAATGCATGTTGGTTTATTAGCGACTGTAAGCTATTTATACCTAGTTGTAACAAGCTGGAATTTACTACTGTGGTATGCAAAACAGCATATATTGATAAAAATAAAATTAAAAAAAAAAATCAGGCAGCCCTCACTATATTACAAGAACACCCACTTTATTACAAGTTGAAAAACATTATGTGGCCTCAGCAAATTCTTTTATGGAGTTTATTCTTAGTTTGAGAGTACTCAAGTAAGACTGTTATATCCATACAGTGGAAATAATTAGCAAAATCATTATTTCTTTTTAAAGCATACAGTCCAACATGAATCACTATAGCTGTCCTTAGCTAGACTAGAAACTAGGATGTTCAAAGGAATTAACTGCATGATGAGATCAGGCTAATACTTAGCACTGCCACAAATACTCTAGTCTGTACTGTATCACTGTTGCTTGTATCAACTGCACAGAATATAACTCTACTGTTTAAAGCCTCTAATAATTATTAACACTTTGTGCTTATATCATCTCCTATTAACTAATTCCCCATTTAGCTGAAGTAGATCAATTGTTACTTAGTGAGGCACAGAAACTGTAAACCAAAGTACATGCCAAACTATTCAAATGCTGACATTTCCAAACATAATATTTTATTTATAAAGTATGGCATCCGTTTCCAAAAGACTTGCTCTCAGTGGCGTGGCTGACCACTTATACTGAGAGCAGGCCTCTAGGAATCTGGTCCCTGGGTAAGTGTTTTTAAAGACAGGTCTTACACTGAAGTAAATCACTTACCCTGAATGCAAATCTTTTGGAATCAGGGCAGATGTACACTGAGAGCAACTCTTTTGGAATCTGACCCCAAGTATTTACTTATTGAGAGACAGAGAGATCTAAACCTAGTTGTTACTTCAGAATCTTTATGCATTCAGCAACAATCAAAGTAAAATTAGAGTGTCTGATAAGGTAATCTGTGAAATCTATCCTGTACAAGTTTACTAGCTAATCTATATGCAGCTACACAGATAGAGTGAGCGCAATCAAAGTAATTTCTCACAAGAACCACGTTTTATATTTCTATCTTATAAACCAGTAGCATGGCTCCTCTTTTGGTCTGAGAACTGTTCACCCTAGAGAATGCTTCAAGTTGTATCACATTTGTAAATTATCTCTAGTATACTTTATACTGCTTTCTTAAGAGTAGATATTAAACACACATTTTCTAACTATCCTGTCTGTATCATTAAGTTATATTTTAACTAAGCTTTGTAAATCATTACTTAACTTCTTTCGAGTGACAGATCATCTTTAGGTAACTTCATTCTAATAACTGCATAATGTCAAACTCTGCCACAATAGTGTATTTGCTCTTCTTCCTGTGGCCTAGGTTAAGGCTGAAAAGTTAATTAAAAAATATTTCATGTACCAATTAGTATATAAAAAAATATATTTTCTTCAGCATTTAATAGTGAGTTGGAATACAGACAGGTTCTCTCATGTTAAACATCTGAAATTCTGAGTTAGGAGCATAAACTATACAACATACATTATGAGCCGACAGTCAGAAAGCTTAATTTAGTTCTGCAGGATTTAGAATAAAAACATGTTTGATAGCATATGTATAAATGATCTGTCTAGAAAGACTCCATTAGAAATATATGCAAATTACATTACAAATAATCCTTCATAAAAGCACCAGGGGAAATATGCAAATACCCCGTAAAAATAATGGTTCATCACACTAGCACAGTGACACACATGTTTTCAGTAATGCACTTGGGCCATCAACAGCAGAAATAGAAAACTGAGCTATGGTCTATCCCACAACAGTCCAGTAATGTGCAATGCATCAGGGAGCATAAGACTCCCTACAGACTATGCAAGTGTCATGCCACTGCTGATGCGGTGAGTGGGTTCGCAATTCCAGAAAAGCCTTAAAGACTCAGACACACCTGCTCAGGTATTGATAATGTATCATGGTTATTTGGAACAATGCATGTTGAACAATTCAAATGCTGAAATGCAAAATATTTAGCTCTGTCCAAAGTGTGTGAGCAGGTTTGAAAGGCTGGTCTGTAAAACATAAGCCAAAATTTATGACATACCATTCATGAATACTAGCTTTGAGAGACAGAGTTGGGTTTACATTGTGGGGCTTTACAGTCACAACCTTTGTTTAAAACCATTGTACAATACTAAGAATGTTATGTCAAGCTCTTCTTGCAATGTCCAGAAATAAAGACACGGACAGATCATGGGAACTAACGCATGGCTTACATAAGGGTTTGGCAAAGGAAGTAAAGATGAGGTGAAGGCTATCAAGCAATCAGGAATTCCCATTGAGTACACATTTGCAGCCATTGGGATGGCTAGAAAAAAAGTATAGTATACACTGTGTGAAGTTTGCACTGGCTCATGACTTGGGAAAAAAAATGATTTTGATAGCTGGTCATTAAAAAAAAAAACATTGAAGCTTGTTTGTTGTGGCAGCACATCCTGCTTATATATTTAAACAAAGAAATCTAGCTTCTGAGTATCTCTATACCAGGAAAGTAATAATTGTATTGCACTTGATTAATCTCTGGTTTGTTGTACGTAAGTTATTTTCTGTAAGTGAATATGTTGTTTCTTTACATAGATCAGTTTTGATAAAACTAACCAATAGGCCTCAGGATGAAAGACAGCTACAGTGAGTGTGGCTTGTGATTTACACGCCTAGATGCCTAGTTTGTATTTTCCCCAACCCTTCCTTTCTTTTGCTGTTGCAATTTTAAACTGCTAGTGCCACGCTTTTTCTGCCTCTTTTTTTTTAGCCTACCAAAGTCCCACCTTCACTCTCCTGTTTCATTGCTATTGCCTCTCCCACTGTTTTTCATAGCTCCGTAATACTGAGTGCCTACCCAGCCAACTAGTATTACTCTTAATTAAACTCCCTCACTATAAATTGCCTCTAGAAACTCCTCCTAGTCTCATCTCATCTGCCTGATTGCTGGGAACTACTAGCTAAATCTAGAAAGTTCCTCCCTTTAGACTGCTAAACTTCAAGTTACCCCTCTACATGTTATTACATTTTCTATCAGCACTTCATTTCAGCTGTACATTTATACAGACGTTTTCTGTTTACTGACATCTATTTTTGTCAAAAAGTTGTTTGCTCTGCTCTTTAACTTAACTGGTGCTACAGTCTTGTGCCCAGAGTCTCAGCAGTGAAAGTGTTGAGCTCATAGCAAATCTTGTGGACTTTTCCCCTCATTTATTGTCCCTTTTCATGACAAAGTTGCTGCTCAGCATTTTTAGCATACCTGGTGCTACTAGACTTTGCCTAGAGTCTCAGCAGTAGGGCTCTTTGACACCGTGGACTAACTTTTAGAGTAGCTATCTGCTTTTTAACAGCATCGAACTGGCCAGGAGCCTGAAGTCTTGAGGTGTAGTATAGCAGTGGAAGTGTTGTGGTTCTCCTCCAATGGTTCTGTCGTTATTGGTCTCATATTACATCAACTCTGTTAAATTGTTGTTTTATATAATATATGTAATGCATTTCTCTGCATTAATGACTTTAATGTACATTTGTTTTCCAGTGTCCTTGCTGCTGGATTATTTGCTTGAAAATCACTGTAAAAATGTTGCCTTAGCTACTTGTTGAACTGATTTCTGATGGCTTTTCACTTTTAGCTAACCTTTGTGTGTTTTTACATTAAAAAAGCTTGGGATTACTCATCTAGTGGCAGGGAATAGCCTGGTCTGCCTGAGTTGGGAAACTCACAGGAACGGTTAAAGTTAAGTTGTTTTATTAGCTAGAGGGCTACTGGCATTTAGCAGGGCCTTGTATAGATGCAGGTGCTTAGAAACTAATTTTTCCATTTAAAACTACCTCTGAAACTGTACTTAGTAAATCAGTTGCACAAACAACAACTAATTTCTGCATTGTGGAGCATTGCCTCATGAATCTACTCCTAGATAGCCAAGTTTTTGTTTCTAGCCTTAAAAGCACCAACACTAGCCTTCTATTAACCCCTCTTGTAGTTCACCTAGAAGGAATTGACATCATGACTATGTACTTTCCCAATTTCTCCATCAGTAGTTTGATGGATATGGGCATATTAAGACAATATAGCAATTGTCTCTTATTCACTGACAACCAACTAATCCTAAGAGAAACAAATACAGCATGCGAGAGATGTACTTGCATAATGTCACCAGAGGTAAGACTCTCACATGCAGGCACTCAAAATAATAATCAGGTTGTCACTTTTACACACACACACACACTACATCCAGCATGCATAGTATGCACCTGATACATAGACCTGCATATGCTGAGGCACTAAAAAACAATCTTCTTAATCCCCAAAGATCCTTCCAGGTACTCAATGCACATTAATTATCTTCAGCAAATCAAAAATCACTCCACAGAAACAACATCTTACACCATACATACAAACACATCTCATGGAGCCTCTCACATGCAGGCACTCAAAATAATAATCAGGTTGTCACTTTTACACACACACACACACACACACACACACACACACTACATCAAGCATGCATAGTATGCACCTAATACATAGACCTGCATATGCTGAGGCATTAAAAAACAATCTTCTTAATCCCCAAAGATCCTTCCAGGTACTCAATGCACATTAATTATCTTCAGCAAACCAAAAATCACTCCACAGAAACAACATCTTACACCATACATACAAACACATCTCATGGAGCCTCAACTGCAAAGCCAACAGGGTGAGCCAACACACTAACCAAACACTTGCCATAGGAGACTCCATTGAGGAACATACAGATACCCCACTCATTGGGTTGAACAAGGAGAAAATTAAGGTCAGTTTCCTATCAGAGACCAGGATCCAGCAAGTCACACTCTCGCTCTAGGTCACTGAACCACAAGTACAGCTATGACTCGGTCATAGTCCATGTGGGAGTAAATTACCTGAGATGTACCTTCCTGGACTGTATGAAGAGAGACATTATGGAGCTCTCAGACCACGTGTCCAATGTTGGCATGAGCCTAGCATTGAGCAACATTCTACCTTCACCAAGAATGATGACACTATATGAATAGGAGACAATTGACTTTAATAACTATATCATTTTTCTTTGTATGAAATTATATGTGGAGCTTTTCTCCCCGGGCCTCATTTCAGGTCCAGTGGACTTTCCCGATAAACAAATGCAATAAATAAAATAAATAAACGGACAGCTTCTGGTATTATTCAAAGGGGGCACAACAGTTGTCAGCCATACCTCTCAACCTCTTAGAGCAAGAATTTTAGACAAAGCCATACATAATGGGGGCACAAAGGCCCAAAATAAGGACAGTTTTTATATATTGCTCTTACAAACTTAGAAAGTTGATAGAATTGTAAGTTTTCCTTTAGCATGAATTTTCTGAAGGGTATGGAGTCTGAAACTCAAATGTTTGTCATTATTTTCTGACTTCAATCTTTAATGACTTGCCAATTATTTGCTAGAAAACCACAATTTTATGACAAACAGACCAAAAATACGAGGAAAAATCTGGACATTCAGTGAAAATCTGTACAGTTGAGAGATATGTCATCACATGGGAGGATATGGTCAGCAGGCAATACTGCTTTGCCAAGGATGGTCTCCATCTGGTTCCTCTAGGCTATCAAATACTGGCTAAAACATTGTCCTCTCCCACAGTGCCTTTTTAGGCAATGCCAAACTGACAAATCTTCCAACTTAGCAAAATCAACCCCCCTATAGTGTCCTCTCTGGCAAGGTCAGACCATAAAGCTTTGTATTTCAAAATAAAGTTTTGTGATCAAAGCAAACCATGTAACAGTTAGGAACTACTACAAAGCAAACTGCCTATTATTAAGCAATTATGTGACAAAGTATCAAGCTCCATGAAATCCAGAGAATAGAGCTGCCTATGCAGAATTTTACATAGAAATTCTGAACAACCATATTAATAGATGCACACAGGCAGCTTTGTCTACCAAAAACAAGCACAGAACAAACTAAAAAAACAGACCACCCTGGTGGAGTCCAAATAAAAGATGACTTAAAAGAAAAGAAAAAAATATTATAGCTAAAATTAGGACATGCAATGCCTGGCAGGATAAAAAAACTCTCATCAGGTTAAACAAACAACTAAGAGGGCAAAGTAAGTCCACCAAAGCCAATCTTGAGGTAAAGTTGCTAGTGGAGTCCGTCAGGGTACTGTGCTGGGCCCAATTCTTTTTGGCATGTATTTCTCAGAAGTCAAAGCCAATGTCACGGCCTCTGGCTAACCAATTCTGCAGATGACTGCAAACTAGGAGCAGTCATAGAATCCCCTCAAAACACATCCTTCAGTAAGGAATAACACAGATAAATGATTGGTGCTAATGCCATGGCTTAAAATTCAGTGACAAGAAATGCACAATAGTGCCCTAGTATTAGTGTAATAGTTTAAAGATCTGAAACAATAGTCCCCTTTTGGGAAGTTGGCCATCCTAGTAAACTACTGTGATTGATAACACGCTCCTAAAAGTGGACCCAGTAGTCAGGGATTTGGTGACATATGTGGATACTAACCTGGCTTTTGACCAACATTTGTCTATGGTAGTAAGGAAATCATTCCATGTTGCTCAGCTTGTAAGCAAGACAAAGGAGGTCATAGTTCCTCTGTATTCAGCCCTCAATAAACCTGTCATTGAGTAGACTGACCCTTCAGGCACATGCAGCAAATGGAACATTCACAGAGGTCCTCACAAAAAGAATACAGGGTATAAACAACATTTCCTACACAGATTGCCTCAAAACCATAGTCAGAGTGCTGAACAAAAACTAATTATAACACCCACAATGAAAACAAAAGTATAACACAAAATGTCAGACTATGACATTGAAGGCTCATGAACTAAAGGCACTGGGACCTGTCTTTGAAAGCTTATTATTTCTGTCTTCCTTTGAGATTTCATTATAGAACTTTCATATAAAAAAGAGTGCTCTGCCATGAAGCACAGTAAAAACTGCAGTTCTAACCTTAGAGCTTCTTAGTGCAGCACACCTTAATATTTCACCCCATAGCTTTAGCTACTTCAAAACATGACATTGTAGAACATTATACTACAACTTAATCTATATATACATATCTATATCTATCTATCTATATATATGTGTGTGTGTGTGTATATATATGTATACACACACACACACACACACACACACACACACACACACACACACACACACACACACACACACACACGTTCAGCAGATGGAAAGAATACTTTGAGGGGCTGATGAATGAAGAGAATGAGAGAGAGAAGGTTGGATGATGTGGGGATAGTGAATCAGGAAGTGAAACAGATTAGCAAGGAGGAAGTTAGGATAGCTATGAAGAGGATGAAGAATGGAAAGGCTGTTGGCCCAGATGACATACCAGTGGAAGCATGGAGGTGCTTAGGAAAAATGGCAGTGGAGTTCTTAACCAGATTGTTTAATGAAATCTTGGAAAGTCAGGGTATGCTGAGGAGTGGAGAAAAAGTGTTTTGGTACCTATTTTTAAGAATAAGGGTGATGTGCAGAGTTGTGGTAACTACAGAGGGATAAAACTAATCAATCACAGCTTGAAGTTATGGGAAAGAGTAGTGGAAGCTAGGTTAAGAAGGGAGGTGATGATTAGCAATCAGCAGTATGGTTTTATGCCGGGAAAGAGCACTACAGATGCAATGTTTGCTCTGAGACTGTTGATGAAGAAATATAGGGAAGGTCAGAAGGAGTTGCGCTGTGTTTTTGTAGACTTGGAGAATGCATATGATAGGGTGCCTAGAGAGGAGTTGTGGTATTGTATGAGGAAGTCAGGAGTGGCAGAGAAGTATGTAAAAGTGGTACAGGATATGTACAAGGGTAGTGTGAGAGTGGTGAAGTCTGCATTGGGAGTGACGGATCCATTTAAGGTGGAGGTGGGATTACATCAAGGATCAGCTCTGAGCCCTTTCTTATTTGCAATGGTGATGGACAGGTTGACAGACGAGTTCAGACAGGAGGCCCCATGGACTATGATGTTTGCAGATGACATTGTGATCTGTAGTGAGAGTAGGGATCAGGTTGAGGAGACCCTGGAGAGGTGGAGATATGCTCTAGAGAGGAGAGGAATGAAGGTCAGCAGGACTAAGACAGAATATGTGTGTGTGAATGAGAGGGAGGATAGAGGAATGTTGAGGATGCAGGGAGTAGAGTTGATGAAGGTGGATGAGTTTAAGTACTTGGGATCAGCAGTTCAGAGTAATGGTGAGTGTGGAAGAGAGGTGAAGAAGAGAGTATAGGCAGGGTGGAATGGGGGAAGAAGAGCGTCAGGAGTGATTTGTGACAGACGGGTACCAGTAAGAGTGAAAGGGAAGGTCTACAAGAGGGTAGTGAGACCAGCTTTGTTGTATGGGTTGGAGACGGTGGCATTGACAAAACGGCAGGAGTCAGAGCTGGAAGTGACAGAGTTAAAGATGTTAAGATTTGCAGTGGGTGTGACAAGGATAGACAGGATTATGAATCAGTATATTAGAGGGCCAGCTCAGGTTGGACAGTTTGGAGACAAAGTCAGAGAGGTGAAATTGCATTGGTTTGGACATGTGCTGAGGAAGGATGATGGGTATATTGGGAAAAGGATGCTAAGGATGGAGCTGCCAGGTAAGATGAAAAGAGGAAGGCCTAAGATAAGGTTTATGGATGTGGTGAGAGAGGACATGCAGGCAGTTGGTGTGACTGAGCAAGATGCAGTGGACAGGAAGAAATGGAAACAGATGATCCGCTGTGGCGACCCCTAACGGGAACAGCCGAAAGAGAAGAAGAAGATATATATACATATATATATATATATATATATATATATATATATATATATGTTTTTTTTTCGATGAAAGACTGAGTTTTGCTTCAAATGTACTGAGAACTCAATAAAGAAGTATCTTAGGTCATTATTTTACTTGGTGTACTGAGAAGTTGTTCACAGCAGTACCCACTGTGAAAACCTAGGGCAATGCAAATGTTAGACTGTTAGTAAGGGCACATGACCTTAAGCCAAAGGGTATATATTTGTCTGCCTTTGAGATTATTAAAAATTTTCAGGTAATAACATTATCTTCAGTTACAAAGCACACTTAGAACTGTAGTTCTAGCCAAAGATCTTCCAGTGCAGCAAACCTCTGAACTTGTTTCCACAGCTTTAGCTGCTTGAAAACATGACATTATAGCAACAGCATGTTATAACCAAAACAAATACAGTTTTTTTTTCTGGAAAATGTGTAGTATTTTCACTTCTGATATGCTTTGAACTTAGTACACATATATTATGTACATTAGTTTTACTTAGCCTTTTCTGCAGAGGTCAAAATGTCCTTGGGTGGAAACAAAACACAGTATCAGACTATGACAGCAAAAGCCCTCTAAAACTCTAGCTTTACTAGCTGTATATGAGAAGCCATATATCAGATTCCTGAAGTCATCTCACAATAAAAAATACAGGACTCAACAAGGTACTTGGTACAAAACATATTCATGCTGTTTCACTGGTCTTTGCCATTTTTGAGTAGGTTCACTTAACTCTGACTGTGAAGAGATCACATTAATGAAATTATCATATGGCTCTTTGACAGATCCTGTATCCTCAACAAACCATACAAATAATCAGTCAAAAGTGATAATGTAACTGCTATGTGTATTCATATACCATCTGTCCCCTGCCTTTTGATCTGAGGTCAGATATTCTCAATTAGAAACCAAGCACACAGCCGAACTGTAACAACACAAACCCTTTGTAATGCTGGTTTTGCTAGCTGTATATAAGAAGCCATGTGTCATTTCCCTGAAGAAAGTTCATTTAAAAAAATAAATAAACTTCAGGGAGTTGTAATAAGCTACTGTGGTACAAAATACAAATACATTCCTTCTGACCTACATTACATTTGACTGTGAACGAATTACACAAATTCAATGGTCATATTTCTCTTTGATAGATACTATCAACTTCACAAAAAATCATATCAATAATCAATCAAAACTGATCTTATATGAACCATTTGATTTCATACTTCAGCTGCCCCCAAACCTTTTGTCCAGAGATCAAATAGCACCCAAGAAGAAATCAGGCAATGAGACAACAAAAAAACCTCTGAAAACTTGGATTTATGAGCTTTATATAGGAGGACATATGCCAGTTTAGAAGACAAAATAAAAAATAAAGACTTCTAATAAGGTATTTGGTGCAAAGACACACAATGCTCCAATGGAATCTTGAACTTCTGAGATGGTTCATTACCTCTGACTGCAAATGAATCATATAAATATAATCGCCATATGGCATTTTGACAGATCATGTCCCCCACCACCAAGCTATATCAGTAAGTAATCACAGGATCATAGGAGGTTGCTAGGCTAATGCCCCTGGAGCTATTACAAGCTTAGCCAAGAGTTTATTCCCAAAAAAGAAACCTCAGTCAGCACCTATCGCCCCTGTCAATGAGGGAGGCAGGCGGAACCCCTGGGACAAATTTGTGGTTTCCCATTCACTCATCAAGGTTACACTTGAAGAGGGTCAGCGACATACTCTGTTTGATGTGTATGGGAAGTCTATTCCAGAGACAAGGGAGCCTCTGGTTGACAAACTGTCTCTCCAGCAGGATTTGTTAATGTTGCATATTACATTTGGGCCTTTTGAGAGGTAATGTGCAAGGAGTTAGACTTAAGAATATGGAGCATCTCTAGTAGGGCAGGATCCAAGATTGTCTTGTAGGCGAGACACAGATCACCTCTAAGCAATCTGTACGATACCAATTAGAGTGATAGTGATCTGAACCTGTCCACATAGGACAGGTGTTGGAAGCCATGGATTCTCTTTGTGAGGTATTTCTGTGACTTTTCCAGCTGGTGCTTGTATTTGGTGAGGTACATACCAAAGAGGGCATTGTATTCAGTTACTGGCCTAATGAGAGAGGAGTACAGAGAGGTAATAACATCCTTTTTTTCTGGATGCAATCCCTTTACTTATAAGATGAACCAACTAAAAGGCTTTTCTGTCCACTGCCGCTGCATGATGGTCGAATGTGAGATTGTTGTCAACCTGTGCACCCAAGTTTCTCACCACAGGCTGTGTGCTTAGGGTGTTGCCGTTGATGTGGTAATCAGAAGGGGCCGTGTTTTTGCTGAGTGGTATAATAATACATTTTTTTGCATTTAACTTAAGGCCATGACTTTGGCACCAGTCATTTGTTGCTGTGAGACCCTCTTGTAGTATGTTAACATCATTTGGGGAGTCAATGACAGTCCCCAACTTACAGTTGTCCACAAACTTGGTCAGCCACAGGCCTTTTGTCTTTGCCTGAACCTCTGAGAAGTAGATGCCAAACAGTAGGCGTCCCATGACAGATCCCTGGGAAACACCACTAACAACGGGTATGCTGTCACAGATGAAGGCACCTGTTTTGACCTTGTGGGTCCCATTGGTTAGCCAGTTGGTCACCCACCTGATGAGATAGGGATTTACAACATGTTGTATTGGCTTTTAGATGATACCCGAGTGGGGGATTGTATCAAAGGCTTTGGCCAAGTCAAGGTAAGCTTCCCTCATCCAGGGAATTGGTGACAGTCTCAAAAAAGTCAACCAGGTACAACAGGCAAGATCTGCACTTGACAAATGCAAACTGGGTAGGGTCAAGTGCTTGGAGATTGTCTATGCCCTTGTTTATAAGGTCCATAATAATACACTCCATGGCTTTACAGATCAGACTTGTCAAGCTAATTGGGCGATAGTTTCCAGTGTCAGTAGTGGCACCACTTTGTGCAAGGGGATGACAATGGCAGTTCTCCACTCTGCTGGAATGAAGCCTGTACTTAGGCTGTGGTTGAATAGGATGCTGAATGACTAAGCTAATTATTGCTGGAGATGGTACAGAATACAGCCTAGGAGACTATCAGGTACCATGAAAGTTGTACTTTTTGCCTTGGATAGGGCCTTTAACACTAAATCTATGGAGATGTGCAGTGCGGGACAAGTATGAGAGATGTTGAATGGGCCTTTGGGGGGCAGGAGGTGAAGTATGCACTGAACCTATCTGCTAGCAAGTTGGCTAAGTCAACAGGATCAGTGTAAATGGTACAGTTAAGTGCTAATTTGGAACAAACCTGGGCTTTACCTTGGTGGTTGCTGATGTAACTGAAGAAGGCTTTTTGGTTTCCCTTTGTTTCAGAAGCTAGTTTCAATTCATAATTGGCTTTGGAAGTTTTCACTAGTGACCTAATTTACTTGTTGAGGCTAAGGAGGGAGTTTTTGTGCCTTTTTACCCTTGGACAATAGTTTCTCCCTTTTGTTGTAAAGTTCAATCAGGAATGATCCTCTTAATCACATGGCCCTGGTCTATTGTGCAAAGCACCTCGCTGGAAAAAATAGCAAGACTGGGAGAACAAAAAACCTCTGAAACATAGGATTCTGTGGTGGGACCTCTGGTTGGCATCTACTTTTTTAAGTAAAAGCCAATACCAAAGGGCATTATTGTATCTTCTGAGACGTCATCTGTCACGAAAGGAGATACTGTCAGCCCAGCTATCTAGAATTTTGTAAATAATTATATGTCATTTGTGAATATCAACATGATTTATATACAAGTGTGACAAAGAGAGATACTGCCAGCATAGCTGTCTGGAATTTTGTAAATGGTTATGTGCCATTTGTGAATGTCAACATGCTTCATGTAAGATGCTTGTGTTACAACCGTATTAGAACTGTATATTATGTGTATATACTAGGTTTGTACAGACATGTATGTTGAAAAGGGTTTGCAAAGTACTGAGCTTAAAAATGTATCCACAGTATGCCCTACTGGAAAACAATAGAAATGTATATACACTATTGTAACTGTTTAAATGTGTATATTTTAATAGAGGAAAGTAGAACATGGGAGGTTAACTTGCAAAACTTCAGAAAAATATTTTAAATTAAATTACTTTATGGATGGGCCATAAAAAAGATGTTATCTTTCAGTTTCAGTACATATACAGACATGATGTCTGTACTAGAGAAGTTTTCTGTATTGTCTTTAAATGTGGAGGAATGTAAATTATTTTATGACTTCCACCATTTGCCAAAAGATCTGAAATATATGTATATTCACAGGTGGATGCTAAATACTACTAGCTTTCTGCAGCGGGGGTTTTACTTGGGATAGAGTCAGATGACAAGAAATTATGTTATTCTGTAAGCTATCCCAGCAGTAATATTTGACATATTAATCTGGGAAGTCTCTGGGAAAGACAGACTGCATTCAGTATTTTGTCTTTGACCTGGCAAGATCCATTCACTACACATCTGCCTTGCTGTAAGTAAGTTGCCAGTAGTGAGGACTGAGGCTCCTTGATTACTGGGCCAGTGGTGGGTCGTCACATTTATTGGCTGGCAGTGGTGGGCTCACAACATTGCATATTGGGATTCAGTGATGTGGATATTGAACTCCTGTAGCCTGTAAACAGTGGTCACTAAAGAAGGTGTTTGTACTCTCAATCAGCCACACAGTGAACATTCAGAGTTTCACTTTACAATAGCTTTGTTTATTTTCTGTTTGCTTAGTTGGTCAGGGAGAACAGGTAAGGATGTCAGCAGTGGAGCATGGCAAGCAGACAAGGATCCAGTGTGCTGAGATGTGCCAAGACAAAGGACTGGTGCATGCCAACCTTACTAAAGCAGAAATGATTGCAGCCTTGGTCACAGCTGCATCACAGACCAGCAACCAGGAGGAAAACCAGACTTGTCTTGCGGATGTACAACTATCAGAAAATGGACAGTTCAACCTTTCCACAGAGGACTTAAAAATCCATCTGGAGTTAAACAGACTTGAATTGGAGGCCAAACAGAACTAAGATTTTGAAGGCTGACGAAAAAGAGAAACAGATGGCATTAGAATCAGCAGACAGACTGAGATGTCTGGAAGCTGAAGAAAATGATAGGTGGTGGCAACACGAAAAGGAGATGCTGACTCTTTGCCAGGGTCATGGAGGTAACGGGGAAGGGAGTAACTGAACCTGAGAAGCAACAATGGTCAGTAAATTTCTTCCACAATTTACAGAGGGTGATAATTTTGATACTTTTATTCATATGTTTGAAAGGGTATGTAAATAGTATAATGTTAACCAATGGCTCTGTGTACAGTTCCTGACCCCCTTACTCCATGGTAAAGGTGTAACTGCTATTTCTAAATTGTCTGATACTGATTGCTTAAATTATAATATTGTTAAAAATTGTTTATTAGAGTATTTTAACACTTGAAGCTTATAGAAAAAAAAGTTTTGTGAGCATAGAAGCAAGGCAGATGAAAGTATGTGTGAATATATTGTTGAGTTAAGCACTTATTTTCATAGATGGGTGAGTGGGTGTCAAGTCACCACTTTTGAAGGGCTGTTAGACATTTTGGTGAGGGAACAAGCCCTTAGCACTTTGCCTGAGGACATGAGAATCTGGTTAGTGGACAGAGAATGTAACACAGCAGATGAGTTGGGGAAAAAGGGAGACTTATACCTAGCAAGCAGGGCATCACTGAACAGGAAAGGGATACCCACTGCTATTCATGGGTCTATGGGAACAAATGGAGGGCAGCCTAAACCACCCCCAACAGAGTCTGCCAGTAGCAGGGGAAGCCACTAGTTCAGGTACACGGCCAGTCCCTAGAGTAAAATGTTTTAAATGCAACCAGTGCGGTCATGTAGCATATAGATGTCGATGGAGACAAGGTGGGAAACAAAATGTGTGAGAACCAGTAAGTGGGAATGACAGAATGCCAGTAGTAAGTTGTCTGGAGACAACAAGAGTGCCAAACTACCACAAGAGGTTATATCCTATCTTAGTACATGGGAAACAGCCACTGCTAAGAGAGACATAGCTTCTGACCTAACCATTGTGAAGCATGCAATGATTAAAGAGGAGCACTAGTTACTTGGGCAGTCTACTCCAGTCAAAGCTTTAGGAGGGACCCCATTCTAAATACCTTTGGCTAAGGTTCACCTTGACTGGGAGGGTGGAAAAGTAAGTAAGCAAGCATGTAGGTGCTTTTGAGAATATCCCTGCAGATGTCCTGATAGGGAATGATTTTGATAATGCAGTACCTAGTGTGCATGCAGTTACATGCAGTCAAGCTTGGAGACAAGCATGTGTGTCTGGTAGCCTGGGAGGACCCAGAGAGAATGCACACTTGAAGCCAGGACTGGTGTGGTGGTTACTTCAGAGAGGGAGTTACCCTATAGCAGTGAGACTGACGGTGAGCCACAACTGCTTGTGAGTACTGAAATTCCCTTGGACAGAGTGACTGCATGGGCAGAGGTAGTAGGAGTACCCAGGCTGACAGTGAGGCACTCTGTCAGAGAATACCAGACTTCCTGTGGAAGGGGAGCTAGGAAGGGTTACAAACAGAGAGTTGAGGCAGGCTCAGCTCTTAGACCCTACATTACTAGGCTTGAGGGAGGTAGCCAGTGACGCACCTGATTGTCAAGGAAATGGGGAATCTGTATACTGTGACAAAGGGTTTCTGTATAGAGAGTGGACCCCTGAGGGAGGGCTGGAGAGTGAGAGAATGCAGCAGTTGGTAGTGCCCTAAGCCTATCATCTGGCACTTCTAGCCAGGTCTATATTAGAAGAACAAAAGATCAAAATCATGAACGCTCTAAAGAGTGAAAATGCCAGACCTCAAACTCCTTATTGTGGGGGGCTGTGCCCCCCACACCCCCTGCTAAATATATATTCCAACTCTGAAATTGCACTACAGTGAGGAAAGGGCAAATATTCCAATCTTCACTGTACTGCGATCTCACAAAAAGCACTTCGAGGTCTGGCATTTTAGCTCTTTAGAGTGTTCGCGATTTTGATCTTTCGTTCTTCTAATATAGACCCCTTCTAGCCATAGCCCATGACATTCCCTTTGCATGTCATATGGGCATAAAGCATACAAAGAGTCCTATTATGCAGAACTTTTATTGGCCTGGGATTTCCAGAGCTGTAACAGACTACTGCAGGACTTGTGAGCAGTGCCAAAAGGTAGGTAACGCAGGAGACAAGATGTAAGCTCCTTTGATGCCTTTGCCTGTGATCGAGGAGCTGTTTCAGAGGGTAGCTATGGATATTGTGGGGCCTCTGAGTACCCCAAGTTCCATAGGAAAGACATATTGGTAGTAGATTATGCTGCCAGATACCCTGAACTGATTGCTCTGTCCTCCATTGAGGCAGAAACGGTGGCAAATGCTTTGTTAGAGATTTTCAGCAGGGTAGGTTTCCCAAAAGAAATACTGACTGACAGAGGTGTCAATTTCATGTCAGACCTGCTGGCTTGTCTGTGGAAGCACTGTGGGGTGAAGCACCTAAAAACCACCCCCAACCATTCTCAGACTAATGGCCTTGTTGAGAAGCTAAACTCTACACTAAAGATCATGCTACATGCATTTGCAGATTAGTTTAAGAGGGAGTGGGACAAATATTTGCCCCATCTGTTGTTTGCTTACAGGGAGGTGCCCCAGGAATCCACAGGTTTTTCACCCTTTGAGTTGCTGTATGGGCATTGGGTGAGGGGACCTCTAGATTTGATTTGTGATGAGTTGGAGGGTGAGAGTGAATCCCACAAGGAGTCTGTTGTGGCATATGTCCTACACCACTGGAGAAAGCTCAGGAGACTCATGGCCTTGGCCCAGGAGAACCTGACAAAAGCTCAACAGCAGAAAAAGGTTTCATATGACAGTAATGCTTGAGCTAGTGAGTATGCTGTAGGACAGCAGGTTATGGTTCTCATTTCTGTCAGACACAACAAGCTGCAGGCAGCTTGGGAGGGACCCTTCATGGTGGTAAGAAAAGTCAGTGGTATTAACTACATGGTAGAACTGCTAGGTAGGAGGCAGGGGCCCAAACTGTACCATGTGAACATGATGAAACCTTACCATGATAGAGAGGCCCTAGTGCTACGTATTGCAGTAAGAAGCAGAAGGAGTCTGAGGGGGATCTATGGCTACAGGGAGCCAGCCAGCACAATCCCAAATTACTATGGTAGAGTCTAGGGTTGCAGGCACATGATATGACAGTGCGACACTGTATTGGGGCAGCAATGCGAAGGCAGCTGGGATCTCAAGTCAGAGAATGGGATAAGGTATTCCCAGATAGGTTCATCCCTCTCAAGCAACGTTTCTCATGGGTCACTTGGAAAAACTAGCTTGAGTCTTCGAGGGGGGTAGAAATGTCATGAAAGGAGATACTGCCAGCACAGTTGTCTGGAATTTTGTAAATGGTTATCTGTCATTTGTGAATGTCAACATGCTTCATATAAGATGCTTGTGTTACAACCTTATTAGAACTGTATGTTATGTGTATACCAAACCAGGTTGACCTGGCAAGATCCATTCACCACACATCTGCTTGCTATGAGTAAGTAAGTCTAAAGTCTAGAGAACAGTATAATTCTCTTAGATTCAGATAGGAATATAGTGCAGCATAGTTTAGATGTTTTTCTTTATTTATTTGAGACTGTCCAGCAATGTTGTTTTAAATATTTCCTGTGATTTTGAACTCTGATGTTAGTATATATATATATATATATATATATATATATATATATATATATATATATATATATATTAGCATTGTCTTGTTCTTTTATTATTTATTATTAAATATATTTAAACCTTTCATTGTGGCTGACCTGTGTAGAGACATATGTAAGCTCTGAGAGTACTTGCATATTTATTAAGTGACACTGTATGGGCCACTCCTAATAGCCTTGCACTTGGTCAAACTGCCATTTATATTGATAGTAACATTACATAGAAATATCGGACACCCTTTATTAAGTATCGATGCTCCAGAGAGGGCGTCAGCAGAAGGTATCCAAAGAGCTCGGACACTAACAGTATAAAATATTCCACCGTTTAATTGTAAAAATCACAAACATCAAGGTTATAGCAACAATAGGTTAAGCGCTTTCGTCTGATCAGCGTCAGACTTCCTCAGAACCATAATTTGAAATCTTACATGTATATTTAAATACATTTTGGCGCCAACAACCTACAAGACAGTTACATCTTAAAGGGGCAACGCTCCTTTAATATTACATACTGTTGAACATCCTTTGTATATTTAAATATGTATATAATAACATATAATAACATATAATGATACACGAAATCCTAATGCTTCAAATTGCATGACTGAATAAAAATTGCATGACTGAATAAAAATTCCTATAACAATACAATACATTGTACAAAACTACACTATCGTCAAAAGTACAATACTACTGTTTCCCCGTCCATAACAATGCACTTAGACCCAGTGCTTGTAACATTGACCAACCTATTCCCTCCAATACCAATAAAATACTCATCTGACACTAATAATGTATAAACATATTAATGAAGAATAAAAATATTGATATTAACAATAACATGTGCAAAAAAAACGATGAAAATTAATAGTGTACATGATACAAGGATTGACTGTATATAATAAGATGGAATAATACTAACAAGTCTTACAAATAACTTACTAAGGCAAAGTAATCAACTTAAAAAAGAAGAAGAACTATAATGGGTACTGCCTAGATAACTGGTGATATAAATCTGAATAACTAAATAAATATATATCTATGTACTAAAGAAGATCCTCATACAAGGGAGGTAGTAAATAAATATTTTTAAAAACACATATATAAATGTTAAAAATGCGGTAGTATAAAAATATGTAAAAAATATATAAAATACTGTATGTATTACAATAAATCTGTAAATAGAGATCCTAACCCCAAATATACATCTTGGAGAAGGTATGTAAATAAATAATCCACACTGTCAAGCTATTTTGTAAAGTGTCAATCTACTGCTGCACAGATCAACTAACTGACAATACTGTACTCATGCGTTCAACTGTAAGAATGGTTTTATACTAATGAAGTCATTCAACCGGGACTGGTTGTTGAATCACAGAATATCTGCCATCTACTTTCAAGAGCTGATAGTCTTATCTTCCAGTTGCCTTCACTGCTTGTTGTTTCCATTAGGTCAATGATGGCAAACTTAAAACTATGGTTGTTACCTTTGTCACAAATGTGCCTACTCAATGCATTGTTCTTATCTTGCTTCTGAATTTTATATAAATGTTGTATATCCTGGTTTTAACTTCCTTTCGGTTTTCCTATATAATAGGCGAACAGGATATACAGGTAACAAGGTAGACCACTCTTTGTGTATTACAATTTCCAGTCTTGGTCTTGATATGTGTCTTCAAAACATTATCTAATTTAATATCCTTACTGGTGTTAATAAAATTACATTGTCTACACATTCCACATTTTTGTGTGCCTCTATTTAATTTCTTGTTAACCCTTGTATGCTCAAACAAATATTTCAAATTGTGTGCCATTTTATATACTGTTTTAGGGAACTTGCTCTCTTGTCTACCCTCAGTCTCAGTGAACACTAATATATCCCAATATTTGTTTAAAATATCCTTAACTAAGTTAGAATAAGGGTTAAATCTAATGACACACACTCGCTTGTCATTAAGTCCTTCTATTCTACTAGTATTGATAAATGGGACGCCTAAAAGAGGTAAATATTTTTTCCCCCATTCACTTAAAACATATTGGGTAATGTTATCTAACATGTCCTTCGGATAACCACGATTCAAAAACATACCGTGGATTCCTATCAATTCTTTTTCCATAACTTCCTTCTCAGAGGACATACGGGCCACACGGATACACTGCCCTTTGAATACATTACTGAAAATGTGAGGGGGATGATTACTATTAAAATTTAAATAGTCATTAGAAAAGGTACTTTTCCTGTGTATACTAGATGTAAAATTAGTACCATTATTACTAATGTAGGTGTCCAAATATGGAATTCCCGTCCTATTGACACTATGTGTAAATTTCAAGAATTCAGTGGTGTTATTAATGTAGTCAATGAACTCAGTAATCTCATTTAATGAGCCATTCCACAAAATAAACAAATCATCTAAAAATCTAGTGTACAGAAGTATTTTACTAAAATATTCACTTTTAAAAACAAACTCTGTTTCCCATTCCAACATAACCATGTTAGCATAAATAGGGGCGCAGGATGCACCCATGGCCACCTTAATTTGCCTAAACTGTTCACCTTGAAATTGTAAATAGTTATGATCAAGGACTAATCCCATCATGTCAACAATTAAATTGACCCTGTCACTACTTAAATTGGAAAACTTACATAGGCTATTGTGGAAATATTCTAGACCAGTATCTCTAGGTATACTAGAATATAAATCTATTACATCATTTGTAAGAAAAATCAAATCCATTCTCCATAAGTCATGTGAAAGCTTTCCCAAAAAGTCCCAAGAGTCCTTTGTTAAATGATCCACCCTTTGATAAACATGTTTCGTCCATTCATCAATAGTAACTCCAATTTTAAATGTCTTAGATAGTGAACCCGATATTATTGACCTAAAAGGAGGGTGTTCTAAATCTTTATGTATTTTGGGTATACCTACGATTGTGGCCATTTTTGGAAACTCAACCCTGATGAACTGATAAATTTCATTCGTTATTCTATTGTCCAACAGGTATTCCTCAATGGCCAAATCTATTCTTTTATAACCAATATGAACTTGGTTAGTTGAAATGACTTCATAATTACCTGAATAATGTAAAATGTTAAAAATCTCACTATTATAATCTAAAGTATTATATAAAACTACCCCACCACCCTTGTCGGGTTTCATTATTCTAATATGTGGGTTTTCTCTAATATGTCTAAGGCAATCCCTTTCTTCTGTATTTAAATTGTCCTTAAATACGTTTGTATAATCTTTCCTCACTCGAATATCTTTGTACAATTTGTATAAATCTTTGCACACTAATTTCTCATAATGAAGAACTTGTGGGTTATATGTGGGAACCACCACACTCTTCTTCGTAAGCCTTTTACTGTAATTGTTAATACCAGTCGTACTCTGGGTCTGTTCTTTATTATTGAATAAAAAAGAAAAATTAAGCCTACGACTAAAAAACTTAACTTCTTTAATGGTGTCCACTATATTAAATCGACTGGTTGGTATAAATTTCATACCCTTGGTGAACAAAGAAAAATGTCCTTGTGTGACTTCCATATCTGTATAGTTAAACACATTGAACCCATTGAACGAATGGATAATTTGTTTGGTTGAATGTATTTCTGCAAGGGTGGGCGTACCTAAACCTGCATTGGTTGAAGGAAAACTACTCCCTTCGTGTGTAATATCAGAATTCCCAATTTCTCTACATAGCTTTTGACTTGTGTCGCTCGAACCTCCAACTAATAATGTTGTCTCCTGTATTGTTTCGGGGCAGGGAAAAATCTCCCCCCTTGAAAATTTGTGTCATGAGTGCTCCTATCCATCCGTTCATTGAATACTTGATGTTTCTCTTGTTGGGGAGCTTCCCTCCTATTCACATTGGGCCAAACATAAGCTCTATTGTTTTTATAAAGCTCCACATCTCTGTCTATCTTTCTTAATTTCCTATTAAATATAAGCGTAATTTTGTTTTCCGCAATGGAAAACTGCCTGTGGTACAAGTCTCCCCATTGTTCAGAGTTTACATCCTTTATAATATCCTCATTCAATGTCTCTATATCTTTAGTAAGCCCCACTACTTTCACCTCATTACACTTTAACAATTTTCTCATGTACACAAAACCAAGATCATCAAACATGCTATTAAAGTCATTCATATTGGTATTATTATAATCAATACCTAAAGGGAGCTTGAAAAATCTCAATGTTTGAATTTAAAAATTGTGCCTAAAGGGTTGAGACTTTTCAAGCTCCCTTTAGGTATTGATTATAATAATACCAATATGAATGACTTTAATAGCATGTTTGATGATTTTGGTTTTGTGTACATGAGAAAATTGTTAAAGTGTAATGAGGTGAAAGTAGTGGGGCTTACTAAAGATATAGAGACATTGAATGAGGATATTATAAAGGATGTAAACTCTGAACAGTGGGGAGACTTGTACCACAGGCAGTTTTCCATTGCGGAAAACAAAATTACGCTTATATTTAATAGGAAACTAAGAAAGATAGACAGAGATGTGGAGCTTTATAAAAACAATAGAGCTTATGTTTGGCCCAATGTGAATAGGAGGGAAGCTCCCCAACAAGAGAAACATCAAGTATTCAATGAACGGATGGATAGGAGCACTCATGACACAAATTTTCAAGGGGGGAGATTTTTCCCTGCCCCGAAACAATACAGGAGACAACATTATTAGTTGGAGGTTCGAGCGACACAAGTCAAAAGCTATGTAGAGAAATTGGGAATTCTGATATTACACACGAAGGGAGTAGTTTTCCTTCAACCAATGCAGGTTTAGGTACGCCTACCCTTGCAGAAATACATTCAACCAAATAAATTATCCATTCGTTCAATGGGTTCAATGTGTTTAACTATACAGATATGGAAGTCACACAAGGACATTTTTCTTTGTTCACCAAGGGTATGAAATGTATACCAACCAGTCGATTTAATATAGTGGACACCATTAAAGAAGTTAAGTTTTTTAGTCGTAGGCTTAATTTTTCTTTTTTATTCAATAATAAAGAACAGACCCAGAGTACGACTGGTATTAACAATTACAGTAAAAGGCTTACGAAGAAGAGTGTGGTGGTTCCCACATATAACCCACAAGTTCTTCATTATGAGAAATTAGTGTGCAAAGATTTATACAAATTGTACAAAGATATTCGAGTGAGGAAAGATTATACAAACGTATTTAAGGACAATTTAAATACAGAAGAAAGGGATTGCCTTAGACATATTAGAGAAAACCCACATATTAGAATAATGAAACCCGACAAGGGTGGTGGGGTAGTTTTATATAATACTTTAGATTATAATAGTAAGATTTTTAACATTTTACATTATTCAGGTAATTATGAAGTCATTTCAACTAACCAAGTTCATATTGGTTATAAAAGAATAGATTTGGCCATTGAGGAATACCTGTTGGACAATAGAATAACGAATGAAATTTATCAGTTCATCAGGGTTGAGTTTCCAAAAATGGCCACAATCGTAGGTATACCCAAAATACATAAAGATTTAGAACACCCTCCTTTTAGGCCAATAATATCGGGTTCACTATCTACGACATTTAAAATTGGAGTTACTATTGATGAATGGATGAAACATGTTTATCAAAGGGTGGATCATTTAACAAAGGACTCTTGGGACTTTTTGAGAAAGCTTTCACATGACTTATGGAGAATGGATTTGATTTTTCTTACAACTGATGTAATAGATTTATATTCTAGTATACCTAGAGATACTGGTCTAGAATATTTCCACAATAGCCTATGTAAGTTTTCCAATTTAAGTAGTGACAGGGTCAATTTAATTGTTGACATGATGGGATTAGTCCTTGATCATAACTATTTACAATTTCAAGGTGAACAGTTTAGGCAAATTAAGGGGGTGGCCATGGGTGCATCCTGCGCCCCTATTTATGCTAACATGGTTATGTTGGAATGGGAAACAGAGTTTGTTTTTAAAAGTGAATATTTTAGTAAAATACTTCTGTACACTAGATTTTTAGATGATTTGTTTATTTTGTGGAATGGCTCATTAAATGAGATTACTGAGTTCATTGACTACATTAATAACACCACTGAATTCTTGAAATTTACACATAGTGTCAATAGGACGGGAATTCCATATTTGGACACCTACATTAGTAATAATGGTACTAATTTTACATCTAGTATACACAGGAAAAGTACCTTTTCTAATGACTATTTAAATTTTAATAGTAATCATCCCCCTCACATTTTCAGTAATGTATTCAAAGGGCAGTGTATCCGTGTGGCCCGTATGTCCTCTGAGAAGGAAGTTATGGAAAAAGAATTGATAGGAATCCACGGTATGTTTTTGAATCGTGGTTATCCGAAGGACATGTTAGATAACATTACCCAATATGTTATAGGTGAATGGGGGAAAAAATATCTGCCCCTTTTAGGTGTCCCATTTATCAATACTAGTAGAATAGAAGGACTTAATGACAAGCGAGTGTGTGTCATTAGATTTAACCCTTATTCTAACTTAGTTAAGGATATTTTAAACAAATATTGGGATATATTAGTGTTCACTGAGACTGAGGGTAGACAAGAGAGCAAGTTCCCTAAAACAGTATATAAAATGGCACACAATTTGAAATATTTGTTTGAGCATGTTAACAAGAAATTAAATAGAGGCACACAAAAATGTGGAATGTGTAGACAATGTAATTTTATTAACACCAGTAAGGATATTAAATTAGATAATGTTTTGAAGACACATATCAAGACCCGCACTGGAAATTGTAATACACAAAGAGTGGTCTACCTTGCTACCTGTATATCCTGTTCGGCCTATTATATAGGAAAAACCGAAAGGAAGTTAAAAACCAGGATATACGAACATTTATATAAAATTCAGAAGCAAGATAAGAACAATGCATTGAGTAGGCACATTTGTGACAAAGGTAACAACCATAGTTTTAAGTTTGCCATCATTGACCTAATGGAAACAACAAGCAGTGAAGGCAACTGGAAGATAAGACTATCAGCTCTTGAAAGTAGATGGCAGATATTCTGTGATTCAACAACCAGTCCCGGGTTGAATGACTTCATTAGTATAAAACCATTCTTACAGTTGAACGCATGAGTACAGTATTGTCAGTTAGTTGATCTGTGCAGCAGTAGATTGACACTTTACAAAATAGCTTGACAGTGTGGATTATTTATTTACATACCTTCTCCAAGATGTATATTTGGGGTTAGGATCTCTATTTACAGATTTATTGTAATACATACAGTATTTTATATATTTTTTACATATTTTTATACTACCGCATTTTTAACATTTATATATGTGTTTTTAAAAAATATTTATTTACTACCTCCCTTGTATGAGGATCTTCTTTAGTACATAGATATATATTTATTTAGTTATTCAGATTTATATCACCAGTTATCTAGGCAGTACCCATTATAGTTCTTCTTCTTTTTTAAGTTGATTACTTTGCCTTAGTAAGTTATTTGTAAGACTTGTTAGTATTATTCCATCTTATTATATACAGTCAATCCTTGTATCATGTACACTATTAATTTTCATCGTTTTTTTTGCACATGTTATTGTTAATATCAATACTTTTATTCTTCATTAATATGTTTATACATTATTAGTGTCAGATGAGTATTTTATTGGTATTGGAGGGAATAGGTTGGTCAATGTTACAAGCACTGGGTCTAAGTGCATTGTTATGGACGGGGAAACAGTAGTATTGTACTTTTGACGATAGTGTAGTTTTGTACAATGTATTGTATTGTTATAGGAATTTTTATTCAGTCATGCAATTTTTATTCAGTCATGCAATTTGAAGCATTAGGATTTCGTGTATCATTATATGATATTATATGTTATTATATACATATTTAAATATACAAAGGATGTTCAACAGTATGTAATATTAAAGGAGCGTTGCCCCTTTAAGATGTAACTGTCTTGTAGGTTGTTGGCGCCAAAATGTATTTAAATATACATGTAAGATTTCAAATTATGGTTCTGAGGAAGTCTGACGCTGATCAGACGAAAGCGCTTAACCTATTGTTGCTATAACCTTGATGTTTGTGATTTTTACAATTAAACGGTGGAATATTTTATACTGTTAGTGTCCGAGCTCTTTGGATACCTTCTGCTGACGCCCTCTCTGGAGCATCGATACTTGGTACTTTTTGCATCTTTAGTTTCTGTGGTTACCCTTTATTAAGTGCCTTAAAGTAGCTGATGAAGAGTTGGCTGGTGGCAGTAATAACTACCTTATAGTGTGGGCAGAAAGTGGCATAGCTAGTAAACCTGTGCCAGCCTTTCCCAGGTGTGTGTGTGTGTGTGTGTGTGTGTGTGTGTGTGTGTGTGTGTGTGTGTGTGTGTGTGTGTGTCTATAAATCAAACCTCAAAGTGTGTGTGTGTGTGTGTGTGTGTGTGTGTGTCAGCTACTTGGGCAGGGACACGAAGCACTGAATGGACAGAGAGGATGCTGGAGGTCTTCGCTTGGCCACTCAGCTGAGATCTCAACCCTATAGCTGTGCCAGTGGGGAGTCTTACTGGGGATATGGAGAAAGAGGGAGAAACCAGCCCTGTACTGAGTGTGGTCTCTGTATGCTCTTAAGGGAAGTTGCACTTGATGCAGAGAGCTGCATTTGGAAATACTGTGTGTGTACCTGTCATCCTCTCAATGTACGTTCCCCACTGTTGCCAGTGGTGAGGATTGAGGCTCCTTGATTACTAGGCCAGTGGTGGGGTGTCACATCATCTCTCCTTGGGAACTACCACATTAACAATACAGCCCTAAAAGTTGACCCAGTAATTCAGGATTTGGGAACTTAATGTGGGTAGTGACATAATTTTTGACCAACATGTGTCCATTGTTGTAAGAAAGTCCTATATTGCACAGCTTATAAACAAAGGGATTTTTGTCAAGGGATATCATTGTCTCCCTTTATGCCCTCATTAGGTCAGTCATTGAATGATGCTCCCTTTTGGCATGTATCTGTCTAGACATGTGCAACAAATGGAATGCCCACAAACATACTGTACAAAAAGAGTACAAGGCCTAAACAACATGTCCTCCATGAACCAAATCATAGCTCTGTTTCTATATTCGGTATCCTGCCGACTGCTAAGAGGTAACCTGTGTCTGACATACAAGGCATCTTATGACCCAATACTGATGGATTAACTGCACATCACCAAATCAAATGGCAGCATAAATACTTGGTTTAAGGATCTAAACATGTTCTGCAACATCAATAGAATTGTTTGGAGGGACAAAAAATAATGCCAAGGACAAAGGCTTAAAATCAGAGATAGTTTTTAGATGTTACTCTGATGCACTTAAAAAAAATTAATAGAACAAAAAGCTTGAATAAACCAGGGGTGGAGCCAGGATTTAAAAAAGTGTATACAATGGAGCCCTATTGCACCCTGCTGTAAAAGGTATAGATTATGTCAGAGCACTGAATTACATTGTTAAAATCAATCATTTGACTAGAGTGAGATGTGAATCACAGAGTTGTGGGCAATTTTCCCTTTGCATGTGCATTTTTTCAAAAGTGACAGGTTATCAATGAATCTGTAGGTAGTGATAACAAAGTAGATACTGCTCACAGCACATTATACATGCCTTTTTTATTTATTTTTATTACAATTGATGCAGGGGAGTCCTTGCATATTTCTCAAATTCTTTCCTTTAGAATTGTGGATAAAGTCAATAATAGGGCACAAAATCAGGACAATATAAACTATTATGCTAATTCTTTGGAAAAGTTAATAGTACAGCAAGTTATTCATCAACAAGAATTTTTCTGAACAAAATGAAGTATGAAACGGTAAGGTCTGGCTCTGCCTTGTCTGCAATTGTCAGTGGTTTTCCAGAAAATAAGAAACAAGGAATAAAATGTGATGCAAAAAAATCAGAGCTTTTTCACAAAATCAGATACAATTGAGAGGTATTGTTCACTGCATGCTTCCCAACTTCTTTGATAAGAATCATGGACATAACAAAAAATAAGTGGACAAAATCAGTGGCAATTTTTAATTAGTACTTTTAGCTTACTTGAAAAAGTTAACAGAACAGGTTTTGCACAGACATGCACTTTCTAAACACTAAGTATGAAACATGTCTAACATTACTGACTTGTCTGATACTGATATATATATATATATATATATATATATATATATATATATATATATATATATATATATATATATATACACACACACACATAAAAACTCTGTACCCATGAACTACCACATAGGCAGCAATCTACTTAACACAGAATGTGTGATAAGAGACCTTGGTACGCAGGTGGACAGTAGTCTCTCCTTTGATAGTCACATCACCACAGTAGTCAGGAAGTCCTTCTACGTGGCACACCTCATCATAAAAGGGTTCTCATCCAGGAAAAAAGAGGTAATTGTTCCCCTCTACTCGACACTTATTAGACGCATTATAAGAGTACAACGCCCCTTTTGGAATGTACCTCACAAGACATCTGCAGCAGCTGGAAAGGCCACAGAAGTACCTCACAAAGAGGATTACTGGCTTCAAACAAATGCCCTATACTGACCGCCTCAAAAAACTCCAGCTTTACTCCATAGCATATCGCCTACTCCGAGGTGATCTCTGCCTAACATATAAAGCTATGTCAAACCCAGAGCTGTTGGACATGCTACACCTAAAGAAATCTCAATCCCTCCGAGCTACATGTCCTAGGGACCTAAACCTTGTCACCACAATAAACAGCACATGCTAGAGGAATAGATTCCTGTCCCACAGACGTCCCATATTCTGGAACAGGCTACCCATCTATGTCAAGCAAAGTTCTCCATTAGCACTCTTCAAGAAAAATCTTGATGAGTGGATGGGAATTAGGAAATACACCCCAGGGACCACTTCTGTGTCTCTGCTCGACAGTGGCACAGGAAAATAACTTTCTTGGGTGGCGTAAGCCAGGGAACCTTGTTGTCTAGGCTTACATAGGCCCTTGGGCCGATAGCCTAGTACCTACCTATGAACCTATGAACCTATAGATATATATATATATATATATATATATATATATATATATATATATATATATATATATATATATATATATATATATATATATATATATATATACATATATATAAAGGACAGAAAAATGAAAAAAAGCCAGGAACATTCTGCAAAATCAAGATCATAACTCAACTTCTTAAAGGAAGAATTCCTAACAAAGCAAAAAAAAATAGTGGAACAACAGCTATATATATATATATATATATATATATATATATATATATATACATACATATAACAGGACAGAAAAATGAAAAAAAGCCAGGAACATTCTGCAAAATCAAGATCATAACTCAACTTCTTAAAGGAAGAATTCCTAACAAAGCCCAAAAACAATAGTGGAACAACAGCGTAAAATCAAGGATGAATTTTAAATACGTTTCTTATAAATTTAAAAAGTTGTGGTATTATATGAGGAAATCGGGAGTGTCAGAGAAGTATGTAAGAGTGGTACAGGATATGTACGAGGGTAGTGTGATAACGGTGAGGTCTGCGGTGGGAGTGATGGATGCGTTTAAGGTGGAGGTGGGATTACATCAAGGATCAGCACTGAGCCCTTTCTTATTTGCAATGGTGATGGACAGGTTGACAGTCGAGATCAGACAGGAGTCCCCGTGGACTATGATGTTTGCAGATGACATTGTGATCTGTAGTGAGAGTAGGGAATAGGTGAAGGAGACCCTGGAGAGGTGGAGATATGCTCAAGAGAGAAGAGGAATGAAGGTCAGCAGGACTAAGACAGAATATATGTGTGTGAATGAGAGGGAGGATAGAGGAATGGTGAGGATGCAGGGAGTAGAGGTGGCGAAGGTGAATGAGTTTAAGTACTTGGGATCAACAGTTCAGAGTAATGGTGAGTGTGGAAGAGAAGTGAAGAAGAGAGTACAGGCAGGATGGAGTGGGTGGAGAAGAGTGTCAGGAGTGATTTGGGACAGACAAGTACCAGTAAGAGTGAAAGGGAAGGTCTACAAGAGGGTAGTGAGACCAGCTATGTTATATGGGTTGGAGCCAGTGGCACTGACAAAAAGGCAGGAGTCAGAGCTTGACGTGGCAGAGTTAAAGATGTTAAGATTTGCACTGGGTGTGACGAGGATGGACAGGATTAGGAATAAGTATATTAGAGGGTCAGCCCAGGTTGGAAGGTTTGGAGACAAAGCCAGAGAGGCAATATTACGTTGGTTTGGACATGAGCTGAGGAGGGATGCAGAGTATATTGGGAAAAAGATGCTAAGGATGAAGCTGCCAGGTAACAGGAAAAGAGGAAGGCCTAAGATAAGTTTTATGGATGTGGTGAGAGAGGACATGCAGGTGGCTGGTGTTACAGAGCAAGATGCAGAGGACAGGAAGAAATGGAAACAGTTGATCTGCTGTGGCGACCCCTAACGGGAGCAGCCGAAAGAAGAAGATAAACTTAAAAAGTTCTTAGAATAAAGGGTTTTGCATTAGAATGTATTTTATGAAGGATATGAAGTCTAAAATTCAAATGTCTTGTCACTTTTTAGTGACTACAATCTTCTATGATTTGTCAGAAAAGCACAAATATTATGTAGAACAGACCAAAAATATGTTCATTCTGCAAAATTCTGTACAGTTAACAGGTATGCACTAGGGTATACTCTCACACACACACACACACACACACACACACACACACACACACACACACACACACACACACACTAGCAACTGTACACTTGCACTCACATATAATTGCAAGCACACACATTTGCACACACTTGCACATATTTGCCCTCACACACAATAGTATTAAAGTCACGATTATGACAACCCTCTCTGAAAGACTGTATGGTTCGTAATACCAGTGATTTCTTTCCATATGACCTTTTGAATGATAAACGTATGAAACTGTTAAATGGCACTACTGACTTACTGTAATCCTCATTGACTTACTAGAAAATTAAAGTTTTATAAGGGACAGAAAGGAGGAAACATGAAGCAAAATTAGGGGCATCATTGAGAAATGATGGGCAATTGAAAGGCATTGTCCCTCCATGCAGACTTTTTTGCTTTAAGATGGGAAAGTAAGGCAACAGACTGTATTTATTTATTTTTTCTTTCCCTATCAGCCAATCATGGTGCCCCCACTATATCTGCATCTCAACTGGGCATCAAATAGCAACCAATATGATGTAGGCAGGATCAGTGATGTATATTTCCTTTTTTTTGTTTCCAAATAGCAAAACATAGATTCAATTGTTGTAGCAGAAAATTAAGAAGAAAGCTTGCTTTATTGAAATGAATTTCATTTCTTTATTTTCTGCAATTGTAACTGATTTTTTTGTAGCATAATGAGTCAGCCAAGGTAGAGTCCGAGAGACAGTGAAATGTATGTTGTGGGGGTCCTCATCTTGTGGTTCTGGTGCCTTTGCCTAGCAGGCCTTGAGTTTTTAGAATATACTGCAAGAGTGGATGAAGCAGTCCCTGACACAAAGCAGTTTTTAAGAAGTCCATGAAAACATACCTTTTTGAGCTGGCTTTTAACATCTAATTTAAATAAACTTAATTGTCTGACTTTTTCTTATTTATAAGTTTTAATCATTTTTTAGTACGTTTTATTAATGTAATGCTCTGTTTTTTGCTTATCTGTTTATTTTAATATGTTTCTATTATAAAATGCTTAGTCATAAGCATTGAAATTAATATGAACTTGACCTTGAAGTTTATCTAAATAAAGCATTTACTTAAGTGAAGCTAATATGTAGTTTAAAGGACTGACATACGGCATGTACAGAGTGTCTCATTCACAGCTTAGGCCATGGTTATAATTTGGCTCCTAGAAAACAAGAAAGTGTATAAACTTCTCATCCTCTCTTTGTTGATTATTTAAAACTGTATATCTCATCAGATGAGGAACTGAGAGCACAACTGGAAGTTGTCAAAAATTTTTCAGATGATATAAGAATGTCATTTGGTCTTGATAATTGTGCAAAAAGCAACCTTTATAGCAGAAAAACTGCAGCACCAAGAAATATGATATAAAGGAACTTGACCAAGATGGCATGTATAAATATTTGTGAATTGATGAAGGATCAACAATAAAACATGAACAAATATGAATTAGTAAGGAATACTTTAGAAGACTTAAATTAATCCTGAAAACAGTATTGATATCTAGGAACAAAATTCAAGCTATAAACCAATTTGCTCTTCCTGTTCTAACTTATAGTTTTGGAGTGACTGTTTGGCCCCAAAACGTGTTGGATAGATTAGACAGAAAAACAAGAAGGATGATTCATGCTCCCCAAATGATTTATAAAACATAGTGCATACCAAGATTATATATTCCCCGTTTTGAAGGAGGTATGGGCATCCTTGAAACTTGATTACATGTATAGATCTGCATTTGTGGGACTGCATACATATCTGTTGACCTCACAAGACTCAAACGTAGTGAATGTTTTGAAACATGAGGAGAATAAATCTAAGATGACTTCTTTGCTTAGTCAAGCAGAAGCATATTGGTGTCAAGCAGGAATGGAAATCAAACCAGAAGTAGATAAAAATCAGGCAGCAAATGAATGTGCCAAAAAACAAAAGAAAGAATATAAGGTGAAGGACCAGATGAGAAGGCAAAAAATGTGGAAAATGCATAAATATAGGTGCAAGTATAGAAAAGTTCTGGAAGAACCTCATGTTGATCAGGATTGACCACAGGAATGGTTAAGGAGAGCTGAATTCAAACCAAGAGATGAAAGGTTAATATTGGCGGACCAAGATAGTGGGCTACGTACACGTTGGTTTACAAAGTCCATTGAACACATGAGAGAAACAGACAAATGTAGGTTTTGTAAAACAGAATAGGAAACAGTTGCACACATCTCATTGCTGGTTGTGACATACTAATGGCAGAAGGACTGCGTACTGAAAGGCATAAAAATGTGGCAAGACTGTTGCACTGGGGATTGTGCAAACATTATGGTACTGAAGTGGCTGAAAAACACTGGAAACATGAGTCACAAAGCATCATAGAAAATGATGAAGTCTACATCACATGGGATCATCCCTTAGCAACAGTTCAAAAGATAGATGCTAGAAAAAATTATATAGTGGTCCAGGAAAAGAAGACAAAAGTAGCATTGATCATTGAAATCGCCACACTCAGTGACTACAGTGTCTTTGGTACAGAGAGACACAAAGTCATAAAATAACAGGACTTGCAGGCAGAAATGAGAGCAATGTGGAAGAATGATACCCAGGCAGTTCCAATAGTAGTAAGAGCAATTGGTCTTATAAAAAATAATCTAAAATCTTATTTAGATATGTTACCAATACATGTAACCCCATATGAATTGCAGAAGGAGTCATTACTGGGCACATTGCGGGTGCTGCAAAGAGCACTTCTGGCTGACATCAAAGATTGAAACAATACTAATTTCATGAACTTTAATCATAGTTTGACTTAGGAATGGGTGCATTCCCATCATGGTATTAAAAACCTAGAAGATTTGGCGAAATTAAAAACAAATGGTAGTGTTTCACACATAAATACTAAAAAATTATAACAGAAACCATATACTAATAGAAAAAAGAAATTACCAGTACTTGATTTTCAATTGAAGCCAAGCAGTTTAAATATTTTAGTAGTACAGCTCTATGGGTGCAGGGATCCCCTACACAAATATTGCTAAATTTACAGTTAGTTAGCTTGTTTGTGTTTTAGAATTTGTAATATATTCCTGTGAAGCAGCATGTTGCTGAACTCACAAAAACTCTGCTAAACTATGTGATAATTAATAATGTAAAGTAGCTCTGCAACTTTTTGTATAATACTTTGAATGTTACATAGTTAAACACTTCCTTAACTGATCTGTTTACACTGGCTAACAACTACAGTAATACAGCACTATTTCTAGTTTAGTGCAGTTGTGTACATTGCACTTACCCATGATAGAAGATGTTTGAATTCCTCACTGCTGCAGAAACCCTTAGGCTATATGAGTTGCTTACCACCTAGGAAACAAAAACTAGACAGTATCAAAATCTCTGGCTCCACCCATTCCTTCTCTCTGACTGCTGATTGGCTAATCCCCAGGAAGGAAATCAATAGTCAGAGTGAAGCTTTCTTCAGGACTTTCTTGCCCATACAATGACAGAAGAGCCAAACAATGCTAAAATAACCAACCAATACCAACAATAAAACAAAGAAAGCAGGAACAAACATGGCCATACTTTATATCCCAAATGCAATTATATACAAGAGTAGGGGATGGAGGGTGGATGCAGTGCTACTCTAACATGGGTGAGGAATTCAAACATCTACTGTTATAGAAAAATGCAACTTATACCATTGTACTATGTTCATCATTCATACTACTGCAGTAGCCCTTAGGCTATATGGCTTGAATACCAAAGCCTATTTATCCTGGGATGGATATGGATCCAGGATCCTCTGGAGAATGGTCTTAACAAAGTTTCACCTGGGTCTAGAAGATGGATCCAGTTTGTAGTACTTTGTAAAAGTATGTACAGAGGACCATGTAGCTGCCTGTAGCATGCTTTTAGAGGCCACCTATTTCTAGTATGCCATTGAAGAAGAAAAGACTTTTGTGTAATGTGCTTTGATACTGCCTGTAATGGATTTGCTTTGGTGAGAAACAAAATAACTGAGGATATCCAACTGGAAATTTTCTGTTTAGACACAGGGTGTCCATTTTTACTCCTTAATAAATAAATAGCTGATTAGCTTTTCTAAAGAGGAGCTTAGTTCTGTCAAGCTAGTAACTGAGCTTTCTATCATCATCATCATCAGCAGCCCCCTTTTACCCATTTTTCTACATGTGGTCAAGATCGCCATCTCTCTCCTGATTCAGTGTCACACTCCTGCCTTCCACAACACTCATGCCTGACTGTCACAAATCTTCTTTCGCACAGTCCATCCACCTCTTTGCTGGATGTCCTCATTTCCTCTTATCTTCTTCCTGTCTGTCCTAAATCTTCTTCACCAGATTTTCTGCTTTTTTGCACTTGTGTCTGAACCACTGAAATCTGTTTTCTTTGATCTTTTCTGCAACTGGAGCTACTTTGGCTTCTGCTCTTATGTCTCTTTTCTTTATCTATCCCACAGAGTGCATCCTACTACCCTTCTCAGGCACTTCATTTCCACATCACCTCTAGCTTCCTCATCTGCTCTGGTTTTACTGCCCAGGTTTCTGTACCATATAGTGGTACTGGTCATACCATTGTCTTGTACACCTTACTTTTCAGCTTCTTTGGTATTCTTCTGTCATAGACTACACCTGAGACTCTATGCCAGTAGGCTGCAGCCCCTCTGATTCTAGCATTGACCTCTTCATTCAGACTTCCATTTTCCTCAACCATCCCTCCCATGTGCCTTCCGTTTTGCATTCCATTCTCCTATCCTTTGCTGAAGTTTTTGCTCAGTCTGCCTGTGATGCCACATCATCTGCATACAGCAAGTTTGTTTATCTGTCCCCTCCAACCTGTTTATTAATGTAATCCATCACCAGTATGAACTGCAGTGGGCTCAGAGCTGAACCTTGGCGCACATCCTCTTCCACTGGGAACCCCTCTGTGAGGCCGAACACTGTTTGTACTTGAGTCATTGGATCCTTGTACATAGCCTGCACTAATTCTACCAATGTTTGTGGGACTTTGAACCACCACGGTACTGCCCAAGTCAGCTTTTTTGGGACCTTGTTGTATGCTTTTTCCAAGTCTAGGAATGCCCAGTTGGACTCTTTCCTCAACTCTAGCTTCTTCTCAACTGTCTGTCTCACTGCAAACATTGGGTCAGTTGTGCTGTACCCTGATCTGAATCTGAACTGCTCATTTCAAAGATCAATGCTTCTTTTTGTCCTTTTTCATGGACTGCTATATCTGCTTTTCTTGTCTCTATTTTTGAACTGTTGGTAGTGAGTGATCCCATGGGATGTGCGCTTCATCATCATTATCTATAATGTTTTGTGGTTTATGTTCTCAAGACTGTTGCAGTAGCAAACACCCTAGACACAGTATCTGCACAATCATACACACTATTCAAGGTATGTTTAGATACTTGAAAAAGGGTAGAAAAAATCTGGGTCAGAAAAGATCTGTCTTCTCTAGGAAAAGTGGAAACTACAGCATAAATTTCCAAATATATGCCTGTAATCACATGGGAGCACCCTTTACCAACAGCTCAAAAATAGATGTGAGAAAACCAGATACAGTAGTCCATGAAAAAAGACAAAAAGTAGCACTGAACTTTGAAATTGCTGCACCTATATGGTATAATATTATACCCACCTCATCATCAGGAGAAGGATTGGTATTGAATACCATTCGGTTGCCAGTAAGAGACAGCTGAAATGGCATCTGAGCTTGACCTAAGGTAAGATAAAAGAAATGTATTAGCCTGAAGTACCCGATAAAGCTTAGTTGTTTTTTAGGGACTGACAGCTGGGTAACAGGATAAGTATAGGAAGTGCTAAACACATCCTCTAGGGCTGGCAGTATAGCAGGAATGAGGTAAATCCATTTGTAACATATGTATCTCCTCAGTTCAGGAGGAAAATTATTTGTATACCTCATTCATCCTGGCAGTGGTCTCGTTAAAAGAAAAATCCTCCACAGTGGGATAAGAATTAAAGTTTTCCTCTCAATCTGAGGGTTGGTCTTGGGAATCTACAGGATAAGAAGCCCTATCTCTGTCAAAATCAGAATAATCAGACCCTCTTTCCTCAGGAATACCCTGACAGAGAATGTCCATCTATAAAACTTATGCCTGTCTAGTCTAGGTAAGGAACTCCTATATGTTCATCATATTGATCACTGCTGCAGTAGTCATAGCTATATGGGATTTATACTTCCAAGGATATAACAGCTGTCCATCTTTGAAAGCTTCAGGGCACCTTCTGTGCACCCAAACTTCAGGTAGCTCAAGTTAAGCTAACCAAAAGACAAGTTTGGGCAATAAGCCCTTCAGAGCTTTAATGCTGACAAAGAGTACACTCTCCTTAGACTTTTGAGGATCAATGGGTGGTTTTTGCTGTTCCTTTGCTTGAGCTGATAAGTTCCTTTTGGGAGAAAAATCTTCCATTCAATTATTTTGGTTTATTATGAATACGTTCCTCTTCATGAAAGTCATTTTAATGTTAGGAGTTTGTGTTTTAATGGACTGTCACAAAACCATGTTGTCCTTTTAAATGAGAGTACTCCTTTTTCCAGTCAGTTTAAACGTTGTTTAAAGTCCTTAAAAAAGCAAAATTGTGTTTATTTTACTTTTGGGGGTTGGCAGTGTTTTAAAATGCCTTTTACTGTGCTTTTATGTGAAAAAGTTACTTTTAAAGACTTCAAATTTTATTTTTACTGGCTTTTGCCGTCTGTTTTCTCTGGGAATGAGGCACCATTTTCAGCTTAACAGTGGAAAAAACTGTTTGTCCCAAGACGCGTCCTTCTTCCAGCCATAAAAAGAAAAAGTTAAGCAAACAACCTTTGCCACCACAACTGGCTAGCAAATTTGACTTAGATGCAGGTGGAGGACACTACTGTGGTCATTTGTAGTACCTCAGAGCACTCACCCTTTTAATTTGGATCCCTCTGGTGAAGCACCTATAGCCACTATAGACTGTGGGCTAGCCACGTCCTCTTCGGCTGTTGAGCTCCCCTCGGTGGGCAAGAGAGAGCTACTCTTATTGGTCCTAGAGAGGGAACAGGGAAGGCTTCCCTGTTTTGTCTAAATATTGTGTGCATCCCTGGGGAAGCTCCTGTTGCTATTTATAACACTGTTGGCCCCATAGTTTTCCGTCAAACAGAAACAGGAAACTAAACATGTATCTATTCTTCCTCAAATTTCCTTTGACAGGAGAAGTTGACTGGGTTTGGCTCAGGTTTTTATTCAGGCTTTTTATCCTTCTTATTTATTGCTTTGTGGTATGGCCATGGTGGTGCAGAGGTTAGTGTTGTCGCCTCATAGCAAGAGGTTCTGCCGTTCAATTCTGTGTGGAGTCTGCATGTCCTCCCCATGGTTGACTGACATATAAAGACACGCAGGTAGGGTGCATGCGTGAATGGGTGTGCCTTCTTTGAAGGTTGGGCATTGGGATGGCAAATGGGGCACCATAAAAATCCACTGCCTATCATTAGCGGACTGGAGTTCTGCTGTGGTAACCCCTAACCGGGAGAAGCCGAAAGACATTTATTGCTTTGTGGAAAAAGAAAGAAGGATACCTTTTCTCTTGAAGAGACTCAAGATTCTGAATTGGGACAGAAAGATGCAGGGAAAGATACAGGTTTTCTCCATAGCTTTCTGATTCAGCCTCAAAGGAGATCTCAGTTTAAGTCTCCCTTTGGGGTTCCTCTCTCTTTGAGACTATTTCCAGAATGTGCCAGTTTTTTCAGTGGAAGTACTCTGAGATTTCTCAGTCCCTCTGAAAATTTTATGAGATGTTACAGAAAGAATTTCCTGAACTTTCATCATTTTTTCCACTTCGGTCAGCTTTGGAGGACATGCATGTGTTTCTGCCTGTATTTTTCCTGAGAGCCATCTTGCTACCCCTGGAAAAGCAAATAGAATGTATAAAGTTCAAGTTTTTATACACGCTTCCCAAACCTGACACAGCAGCTATAGGTTTATTTATTCCTACTGTTGTTAAACAGTTAATTCCTATCCTATTCCTTTTTATTAGGATGGGAGGATTGTTGATGTGTACGGGAAAACAGTGTATGTTTCTGCAACTTTGATTTTAAGAATTCTGAATTGCCAGACTTGCATGTTAATGTTTATTTTGGCCAACTGTGAAAGTGTGAGGAATGTTTAGTGTGCACTTTTTTCTTTTGAGGAAACATCTGCTTTAAATTATTTAGTTTCCTCTTGTACTAGTCATTGCTCTCTGTTTAAAGTGTGTATATGGCTCAGTTGATAATTCTTCCAGGGCTATAGCCTCTGGTACTGTTTTGAGGAGGTTTGCCTGGCTGCATTCTCAGAACCTACCAAGAGGATATGAATAATGAGATTTTCTCTTTTGAATATCTATTCACATTTTTGTTCCTTTGTTGGAGAGGTGATCAAAAAGTGTGACGAAAGGGGTAACTTAAATCAGGGAATCCCAGTACAAAAAAGTGCGAGCTCACAGGGCAACGACAGTTCAGTAATTTATTCCAGTTCAGTAAGCACTTTCACGTCTCAACGGATGCTTCATCAGACTTTAATGTACAAATTGCAGAAAAGTACTTCCTTTTATAAGTGCATCAATTAAAGTCTGATGAAGCGTCCATTGAGAAGTGAAAGCGCTTACTGAACCGGAATAAATTACTGAACTGTCGTTGTCCTGTGAGTTCTCTCTTTTTTGTACTGGACTTCATATATTTTTTATTGAGAGGAGCTTTATTCACCAGCCACTTGTTATATTTATCTTAAATCAGGGAATCTGTAGATTTTCTACACTACTTTTTCTAATTTTTCTAGGGAATCTCTAACTCCTCATCCAATTTTGGCATAATGGCTAGGATGTCACAAAAACACTTTAGGAACCTCCCAAACCAAGGATAGCCCAGCTCGTTAGTTTAACTATTTAAGGGACTTTGTTCCCTCCTTCCACCCTCACTGTCCCTTTCCCTTCCAGAAAGTTTGAATTTCCATTCTTCTCTTTGGCAACATATATTTTCAGACAAATGTGTTCTAAAGATCATTCATCAATGTTATAGATGGCAGTTGGAGGATATTCCTCCTTGTCAGAAGACTATTCCTTATCCACCAGACCAGATCAGACCCTTATTTCCACCTGTCTTTCATTACATGTTGTTCCAGGGAGTGATAGAACCGTGCCATCATTCCCAAGTTGGGAAAGGTTTTTGTTCAAGGATGTTTTTAGTGCCAAAGAAAGAAGATGCTTGGAGACCAGATCTGGATCTTTCTTCTTGGATATGTTTGTGATAGTGCCCAACTTCAAAATTATGTCATTTTACAACCTATCACTCCTTCCTCATTCAAGTTTCCCGGTAACTCTGTATTGAAAAATGCTTATCATCTCATTACTTTTCATCCAGACTCCAGATGTTTCTTAAGGTTTGTGTGTCTGGAAAACTTTATCAGTTCACTGCTTTACCCTTTGGTCTATCCACTGCAGCAAGAGTGTTCCCTGAGTGGCTAGCTCGATTCGCAGCTTGTTGCAGGCTACAGGGTATCCATTTTCTCTTTTCCATATTTAGGTGACTTGCTTATCTTTTCAGTCTTTTTCAAAGTGTCAGGAATCTTTGACTTGGTGAAATATCTCTTAGAAAAGCTGGGATTCCAAGAAAACATTCAAATTATTTTTGACTTCACACAGGGTTATGATCCAGGGGTTTCAGTTGAACACTTCAGTTCAAAGAACTTTTCTTTCCCTGGAGAAAATAGATCTATATCAAAGATTTTCCACTCAGACTTCAGTCACAGTCAGGGAATATCTTAAGAGGTTGGGTCTCATGGCATCTATGATTCTCATGATAACCTTGCAAAATTACACACGAGAAAGATACAATGGTATCTGCAGTTTCTTTGTTCCCAGAACTAACATCCCTTGTCTTTTCAAATCCCAGTGCTAGGATTTGCCAAAAGAAAAATGACTTTGTTGAGACATAAAATATCTCTAAGTTTGGTTCTTCTCTTATCCTTTCCTGTTCCAAAGCAGTCAATCATCTCAGCTATTTTGGGCTTGGTTTTTGGAGTGGTTTCAGGAGGAATAATAGTACTAGGACAGATGCAAGGACATAACATGAAAGAGCTGCTTTACCTGATCAAGGCACTCAACTCTGTGAATCATCTTTGATACCCAGGATGTCTTCAAGCTGTTTCAGACAGTACCACAGTCATGTGGTTTATCTTTAAGTGGGGGGGGGGACCATGTCACATCCCTTTGCAGACTTGACATGTTAGCTTGGGATGTAGCTTCACAGCACAACGTTACTCTACAGGCATCCTTCATTCCATCACAGCAATATTATGTGGCAGATAAGCTGAGCAGGAGTGGGCAGACCTTCACATATGCAAACCAGATCAAGGGGTCTTCCAACATTTGATCCATCTGTGGTGAGTTCCTCTGGTAGACCAATTTGCCTGCTCTCTAAATAATCAGCTGGTAAGATTCTGCTTCAAGACTGCAAGCTAGAAGGCCTGGAAGGCAGATTTTTTTTTCTTTCTTTGACAGGAATGTTCCTGTATGCTTTTACCCCCTTTCCACTGGTATCCAGGGTACTTTTGAAGATTCAGAAGGAATCCCTAAGATCTTTGTTGAGACTCCCTTTCTGGCTCAGGCAGCAGTGGTTCTCACTTCTTTTGGAAATGGACAGGTGCAATTACTATAAGCTTCCTCAAAGAATGGATCTACTCTCACAAGAACAGGGGTGACCCAGACCCAGTCAACTTCATCTGACTGCTTGGGTGATAGTGTCTTATTTTCCTTTAGGCACCTGTTTACTGAGGATGTGCAATGGGTACTAATGGATGCTAGGACAGTCTGCTACTAGCAAATCATATATTAGCAAATGGAAAAGGTTTTTAAATTGTGTAAACAACATAACCAGCACCCACTTAGGGCTAGTTGTTCTCTGATTTTACAATATTTGTGAGTTACTTTCATATGGCCTTTCTTACTCCTCCATCATGGTTCAGTTATTGGCAATTTTAGCATGGCTGTCCATGGATCCTCCACTTTCAAAGCTTTCTCAAAATGTTTCTGAAAGGGGTTTGACTTAACATGCCACAAAGAAAACCAATGGCCCCTTCTTAGGAGCTTCTCTTTTTGTTAGAGAAGCTAACACTTGTTCCATTTGAACCAATTAATCTGACTGATTGAGGTTCTTAACATGGAAAATAGTTTTACTGGCTGCTGTGACCTCTGTGAGAAGTGTTTGAGTTGCAAGCTCTTATGGTGTGTCAACTGTATCTCATTGTCTACAGAGATATAGTTTCTTTGAGAGCTAATTCTTTTATACTTAAAGTATCCAAGTTTACTTTAAGCCAAAGTAGCCATTCTCCCATTTTTTTTACTGATCTTAACAATGAGGGAGAAAGGATACTTCATACTTTGGATGTCCACTGACAACTCAGGTACTATCTTGACAGATCTAAATCTTTTAGATCTTCAGATTTGCTGTTCTTTTCTTGTGAAGGTAAGAAGAAAGGACAGCCTGTGTCATTACAAACTATTTCCAAATGGTTGTTGTCAAATGCTATTACTATGTTTTATACTCACCACAACAAACTTTTATCCAGGTAGGGTCAAGGTCCACTCTACCAGGGCCTTGGCTTCATTTATGGCTTTTTGGAAAGGGTTGGATTCTAGAAGTATTCTAGAGGCTGCAACTTGGTCCTCTGTGCATACTTTTACAAGCACTATAAGGTTGATTCCTTCTCAGATCAAGCTTTGCTAGGACCATTCTCCAGGGGCTCCTGGATTCTTGTGTTTCTACCTCCAAATTGTAGTTAGCTAAGGTAATATGTCCATATCACTAAGGCTACTGCAAAAGTGATCGATATGATAGGTTCATAGGATATTACTAGTCTAGCACACCTAAGGCCCTTACAAGCTTAGCCATGTTAATCCTGAGTTGCCTCAATTCTCTTTAGTTAGATAAACACCTGCTACCCCTGTCAATGAGGGACATGGATGCAACCCCCAAGGTGAATTTGTGGTCTCCCATCCATTTGTCCAGGTTGTGCTTGAATAGGGTCAGTGAGGAGCTCTGCTTCACATGCATTGGAAGTTTATTCCAGAGTAGCAGTAATCTCTGAGAGTTATCTTTCTCTCTCCAGCATATTCTGTTAATGTCATAGGCTAGGTTAAGATCCCTAGAATGAGTGACTCTTGTGCCATTTGAATTGCAGATGTACAGCATATCCATCAGGGCAGCATCAGAGAGTGCCCTGTAGGCCATGCACAAGTTGGCACGCAACAGCCTATATGATACAGACTACAATGACAGAGCCTTCAGTCTATCCATGTAAGTCATGGTTTGGAGGCCCTGTATTTTCCTGGTTAAAAACCTCTGTGGTCTCTCCAGCTGCTGCAGGTGTCTGGTGAGGTACATGCAGAAGGGAGCATTGTACTCTATTAATGGTCTGATGAGGGTCGAGTACAGTGGAGTTATAACATCCTTAGACCTAGATACGATGTTCTTACTTATGAGATGGAAAACATAGAAGGCTTTCCTTACTGATGTGGAAACTTCGTGGTCAAAGTTCAGATTACCGTCTACCTGTGTTCCCATATCTCACACAATTGTGTTTGAATTTAGGTGGGTGCTGTCAATATTGTAATTAGCAGGGAATTTTGCTTTGCCAACAGGGATAATAATGCACTTTTTTGCATTTAGTTTTAGACCGTGGCTTTGGCACCAGTCATTTGTCTGTGTTAGCCCCTCCTGTAATATGTTAAAATCATTGGGCGACTCAATGATTGCACCCAATTTACAATCATCTGTGAACTTGGTAAGCCAAAAGCCATCAACTTTAGTCTTGACTTCTGAGAAATAGATTCCAAACAGTAAAGGGCCCAGCACAGATCCTTGTGGTATGCCACTGGTGAAAGGTCTACTGGTAGAGGTGGAGTCACCAACTTTGGCAGTATGTGTTCTGTTGGTGAGTCAGTTGTCTATCCATCTAGGGATGTAAGGATTAATCCCCAGTTGGGAGAGTTTCTCAATGATACCTGAGTGGGGGGGGGGTGTCAAAAGCCTTGCTAGGTCAAGATAGACAATATGCACTGTCTTACCTTCAACCAGGGCTTTGTTGACTTTCTCAAAGAAGTCTGCAAGGGTTAATAAGCATGATCTACCTTTAACAAAGCCGGAGTGGGTTAGATCTAGAGTTTGAAGTTTACCTATTTCCTTGTTGATAAGGTCCATGATGATTCTTTCCATGGCCTTACAGATGAGACTGGTTAGACGTATGGGTCTATAGTTCCCACAGTTGGTTGATGTCCCTCCTTTGTGCAAGGGGAGTACTGCTGCAGTTCTCCACTCTGCTGGAACAAAGTCAACAGGGTCTGCTAGGTCCAGTTTTAGATTGCTTAATAAGCAACCTAGGATGTAATCCGGTCCCATTAAGGTCATGTTTTTGGCCTTGGAGAGTGAAGACGTGACCTGATCTGTTCAGATACTAGGCAGAGGACTGGTATCAGGTATGCTTTGAGGTACAGCTGGTGGGGACAGGGGGTGAAGTTTGAGCCACATCTGTTGGTTAGTAGGTTGACAATTTCCTCTGGCATAGTATGAGTGGTACCATCTACTACCAGTTCGGCACATAGCTGGGCATTCCTTTTTACATTGTGGATGCAATTAAAGAATGCCTTATGGGTATCCTTAGCTTGGAATGCTATTTTACCTTTGTAAATAGCTTTAGAGGACTTTACAAGATTTCTCATTTGCCTGTCCAAACTGTGGAGGGAATTTTGTGTTTAGACTCCTAGTATTAAGCAGCAAAACCTTAAGTTTGTCGCGAGTGGATTTTGTTATGTCAGAAATTTTGTTGTTTTGACATTGCCGAAAAAAAGTCACTGTTGGGCTGGCAAGTGGCTTTGCCAGTATCTGAAAGCCTAGAGGAGACAGGTGCAGACCATTTCTGGCAAAGCAGCGTGGCCTTTCAACCATGTCTTCCCAGGCTAACGGATACTAGATCCACCTGGATTGACACCACAAGCTTAGCCAATTGTTGAAGTCAATTATTTTTTGTTTATATTGGGGAATCATCTTGGGTGAATGTAGAATGCTTCTTAGAGCTAGAGTCATACCTGCCTGGGACACATAATCTAAGAGATCAGTCATGTCTCTCTTCATATAGTCCAGAGAGGTATGTCTCAAGTCATTCACCTCAACGTGGACTATGACAGAGTCATAATGGTACTTGTTGTTGAGTGACTTGAGTGCATGTGTGATTTGATGGATCCTGGCAACTGACAGGCAGCTGACCATGACCTTCTTCTTGTCCAGCCTGGTGAGGGAGACATCTATGTGTTTCAATGTGAGGTATTGCCAGCTATGCCAGGAGAAGTAGGGCAGTGGATATGTAACATATGCCAGGATAGCTAGCTGGAGTTTTGTAAAGAATTATATGTCATTTGTATATCAAACTGATTTGGACAGATGCTTGTGTTGAAAATGTATTTATAAAGTTACTTGTGTTAAAAATGTACCAACAATGGGTCCTGACTGTATTGTAGCTGATTAAATGTATATATTTTAAAAGATGCTATTGGAAGAGAAGAGGTTAATCTTAGTCCACCTAACTTTGAAATATAGTTTGAAATTAAATTACCTGGTAGGCCATAAAGATTGTATCTTACAGTTCTGATTGCAGCCGGAGATGAAATGTCTGTGAAAATAAGGACTAGGAAGCCTTGTTATATTGTCTGTAGCAGTGAACTAATTGCTATTCTGCAAGGGTGGAAGTTTGAAATTGTTTTATGACATCCAGAAGCTGCAGCAGATCTTAGCAAAGCTCTAGGTATGTAAGGTAAAACATCTGTTTTAAATCCCCTCTAGTAAAGGGGGTAGAATGGAAACCAGAAGTCATATGACCAGATGTATGTGACGTCATCCTGTAATTCATCACTGAAATGATGTTTATAATACTAGATGAGACTTAAGTCTCAGGGCACTCTGTTTTTGAACCTGACAAAGAAGGATCCCTCATCTACTTCATCTTGCCTTGCATTAGTAAGTGACCAGGGAATAGTAATTCCTTAGATCAGTCAGGAAAATATAGTGAGATTAGTTAAGTACTATTTTTTCTGTATCTATGTGTATCTATTCATCTGTGTTATTTTAATATTTCCTGTGATTGAAACTCTGGTGTTTATTGTAAATAGATATTTAGTATTTTCATGTTCTTTTATTATTTATTATTTAATATATTTGATATATTTAAACTTTTCATTGTGGCTGGCCCTTTAGAATACTTTAACCTTTGAGAGTACTAATATCTATTCAGTGATGCTGTGGCCAGTCCTGAAAGCCTTATTGCATTGGTCGAAACACTACCATTTGTACTAATATTAATTTCACTCAGTATAATTGGTACCCTTGTAAGAGCCTTAGAGTAGCTGGCTTTTCAGTGTCTGGTGGCAGTAACTATTTTATAGTCTTGAAGAAAGGGGTATAACTAGTAAATCTATGCCAGCCTTTCCCAGGTGTGTGTGTGTGTGTGTGTGTGTGTGTGTGTGTGTGTGTGTGTGTGTGTGTGTGTGTGTATGTGAAAATCAAATCTCAAAGAGTGTGTGTGTGTGTGTCAGCTGTTTGGAGCAGGAACACAAAGCATTGGTTTCACAGAGAGGGTGCTGGAGGACTTGGCTTGGACACTCGGCTGAGAACTCAACTGTATAGCTCTGCAAGTGGGGAGTCTTACTGGGGACATGGGGGGAGACAGAGAGAGAAATCCAGACCCCAGACTGAGTGTGTTCCCTGTGTGCTCTCAATGGAAATTGTGCTTGATGCAGAGAGTTGTATCTGGAAATGCTGTGTGTATCTATTTTTGTTCCAAGTGAACATCCCTCTCCAGTGTCAGTGGTGAGGATTCAGGCTGCTTATTTACTGGTCCAGAGAGGGGAGGTCACACTCACTAGGGAGTCGCCTATGGCAACCTGTTTGATGTCTGGTTTGTTGTTACATGAGAGAAGTGATTCTAATTTCATAGGGTAAGTACATCTCTCACATAGGGTATTTGTTTTAGGAGTATGTGGTTGTCAGTATACATGAAGCAATTACTACAGTGCCTCAGGATGCCCATGTCAATCAGGCTGGCTGGTGAAATAAGGGAAATTACTCATCCATTACAGCAGGTTTTTACCATATGTACTATTAGGGAAGGGAATGGGGTATTCTGACCAGTTTTTGTCCTAGGACTAACAAAGGTGCTTGTTCTATTGAAGACTATGGATGATAAGTGTGGCAATGCTGCTCAGTGTGCCCATAGTGCAGTAGGGAAGCTTGGGAGGGTTCCACTGACAGATATCTAGGGAAAATTGAGTTTCATGATGTTTGCTTCTATACAGGGCACCCCTAACCCATGTTGTATGCTGCACTGCAACACACAAACATGAGGCTTAAATACAAGCAAAATTAAGACATCTTTAAGCTAATTTACCAATAGGAAAGCACACAGTGAACTTTCCTCCAGCAATCCCCAGCTCAGACAAGGCTGGATCCACATTCTTCTGTCACAAGGGTGCAGGGGAGCCCTTCTTAATGTAAGATGGCTGCTTTAGTGCGCAAGTGTATCAATAACAGGCTAGATTCAGCAGGTTTGAATCTAGTCTATGCTATCTAAGTATCAGAACAGTGCAACTCAAGTGCAGAGAAGTGCAAAAAAATACTTAGAGCCTTTTTCTGTGTTTCCCAGCTCAGATAGACCAAGGAAACACCTACTGCCACCAGATGAACATTCCCAGTCCTCCTAATTCAAAAGCACAGTACAGGAGTGTCTGGAGTGAAATGCTACCACAAACAAACTTAAAGATATAGATACAGAAGTGCATTTTATGCAGCTTATAAAAGTGTGGTTATTCAATAAAAGTATTTCACTTTGAATAAATGAGCCAAGAGCCACTCAAATTTACAGAATTTACAAAGGCACTAAAAAACAAGATAAGCCCTCCAGCCAATACAACTACACTCAGAAATATCAAGTGTTTCCTCAGCCTCAACAGACCAGGCTGCCTCCCAGTGCACTAGATGGAAAATCCACTGACCACTTTTGTGTAAAAACAATTATTTTCTAGAGTGTAAAAATACACTACTTTATCCAACAGCTAGCTAGATCAAATAAAGCAGACAATGGCTGGCAAAATGCACTTTTTCAATATAAGCACAAGGAAAGGCAAATAAATAATTCATGATATGAACAGCAGCATAGAAAGGAAAGGCAAATAAATAATGCAGGATATCAACAGCACTTTAGAAAGGGAGGAGCTTGTTAAGCTCAATTTACACTTAGGGTGGGCAGCTTGAAGTCATCAGGTTTAAAAAACAAATCAACAGACAAGAGGCTAGGTGGGAAACACCAGCAGCTTTGGTTTATGCGGGGTTCAAAGCTTTTCAGACAAAGACAGAGGCCCAGAATTTCACAGAGTTTTCAAGTATCACTCAAGAGACAATTTAACCAATGGAAAAACATGTGAAATGAGATGAACATAGTACAGCTGTGTAAGTTAAACTTACCATAACAGCAGAAGTTCAGATGATCACTATTGCAGTAGCTGCTCCCTACTACTACCACCTTTGTTTTTTGGTGTTTTTCTATGCTAGGGTGTGGACATTTCTTTTTGTTGTTCCTAGCATTGCTCTTTCAAGGCTCAGCTTCCCTTTCTCTTTTGGCATGAAAGCTCAGAAGGGCTTGGCACCCAAACAAGGCTTTTAGTTTGTTTATCTTGAACTGCCTGACACTTTTGGCACATGGAAGGTGCCCTGAAACTTTGAAGCTGGCTGGCTGTTATATTCTTGGTAGGATATAACTCATACAGCTAAGGCTACAGCAGAAGTGATCATTCAAGCATCTACAGTTATGGTAAGTTTACTTATACAGCTGCACTGTTTAATAGTAATGATAACTTCATGAGAAGAGCAATGTTTTACATTTTGCTTTTTCTTAGGAGTTTCACCAGAAGAAGAATGAATCAAAGTCTGTCTGGCCTAATGGTCTCTTGTCCTGGTATCCCTGAGAAGAATCTCCCACAGTGTTTCCCAGACCCAGAGAAGGTGGTTCTTCCATGCCAGTACAAGACACTGGAACAGCTGAAGAGGACATGGCTGGCTCTTCAGGTCATGCTAGCTGACAGAACTATAACAGAGGAAGCAGGAGAATTAAGTGATTACCCTGAGGAACAAGCTATGGTCACTGCAGGTTCACCTACTATCGACTGAGGCATACATTGAGTGCACAACAACAGCAAGGACTCTTTGTAAGTGATTTTTTTTCTTTCTAGGTACTGTGGGAGAAGAGCCTGCTGGCCCAGAGTGAGAATTCATGCTGTAACTGTGGAAGAAGTACCAACTGTGGCAAATGTTTCTAGAGCAAGTAGTTTGAAAGGTAAGTTGTCCCTGAGTGTTCACAAGCATCTCACTTACACTCACAACACTTTTCCCAGTTGCTTAGGTTACAAAAAATAAAAGAACAGAATTTCCCTGCTAGTGCTTTTTAAGCACGCCTACACACTGACAGAATCAAAATGGTAGATAGGTTGTCACAAAGTGAGCATAAATATTACACTGACAAATTCCCACATGTTTTTCCATACACTATTCTGCCCTACAAAATTCAAAGTTTACACAAGCAGTACACAGTTTTTCACAAGATTAGTCCCAAATACTGTAATAAAAACTCTAAAGTAAAAAAATAGTGGTCAGTGACAGGAACCTTCCGATATATGTGAAAAAATACTGGGTTTCTCACATTGGAAATACTGTTTTTAGTTAAAGAAAAACAGATAGATTGCTAATTTTCTTAAAATGGCAATACTTTTTGAGTGGAATGGTTTCCCAAAGGGGGCTTATCTGTCAGAAATGAAGCTTATGCCAATTGCTGATCCTATAAAGCCAGAGAGATGCTTCTTCTCAAGATGGCAGAAAAGTACTACAGAAAGCTGGGGATTAGCCAATAGTGAAGGAGTGGGGGGGGGGGGGGGGGGTTGAGCCAGAGCTTTTTGAAACTTGACGGTTCTTGTTTCCAATGCAGGAAACAACCTATACAGCTTAAGAGCTATTGCAGCAGTGGGAATGATAGACGTCTACATTTTCATTCTTGTACAATTAGTCTGTTGTGTTGGTACTGCTGTTACATTTTCAGCCAGATGCTTTGAAGCAATATGTGTTAGAATAATGAATCACAGTACATCAGAAATACAAATCTCAAAACAAGAATATCTAATAACATAGAATCCTAAAAGCTCAAAGTACTGCAATAATTTTGAGACTTTGTTTCTATCTTTTTAATATATTAACATCACTAAATCTACATAATATATATAGTACATTAACATCACAAAAACTCATACATACATTTACTATAGTCACTTAAATATATTGTCCTGAAGTCAACAAGCAGATAAAACACAATGTATAGAATGTATACTATATTATGGTCAGAAACACCACCTTTGTCATTACAGATGAATAAAAACACATCCTAAATTGTAAAATCTGTAATTTTTCCTTTCCCTGCTTTTCCCTAACAAAAGACCAGGGCACATTACTGTTGTTGTGATCAGTTTATTATAGCCAACAAACATATAACTTTGTCATGAATTAAATCAGCTATTATAATACCAGAATTCTACATCACAACAATTTTCATCTATACCAAAGTAATCCAAGTAAACTTAACAGTGTGATAACCAGATAGTATGACAGACGGCACATGCTGGTCTGGCATGGCCCATTGTAAACCAAGTAGCATAATAACAGATTCCCCCACAGTGAACCTGCCACCTAACAGGTGCAATGTGTAGACAGCTCACTTCCACATTCCTGGAGGTTCAGCTAGCCCAGGGATGGGGATAGGGGGATGGAAATGGGTGGGAAGGTGGTACAGTCACTACCTTTAATCCTGAAAAATGGGTGGTTTGGGAGATCATTGGCTGTCATGTCAAAGTGCAACTGGTACCCAGCAGACCAGAAGTTAAATACTAAGTTCTCCATGAGCTAGCCTCAGACAGCTCACTCTAAGTAATGCAGGGACAACTAAGTTTGCCCTGCAGACTTAATTTGCCCTATACCACGCTTTCAGTTTATTATACATGACAAACGTATAACTTTGTCATAAATGAAATTACCTATTATAAAACCAGAATTCTAAAACACAAAAATATTTGAACCATATAAGTCCATATAAGTCCAAGAGGTTTACTTTAACAGGAAAGGAAAAAAAAGGTGTGTGTGGGGGGTGGGGTGGGGGTGGGGGGTAAAAATGGGAAAGGCTGCACAGTGACAGCTCACCAGGCTGCTAAAATGAGCAGCCTGTTCCCTCCCTTTTCTGACCTGAAGCAGATGGTTAACCAAATAAACAATAATTGATGAATTGTAATATATATATATATATATATATATATATATATATATATATATATATATATATATATATATATATATATATATATATATATCTATGGGTCACCTTCATTTCACCTAAAGTTCATTTGCCCGACAGAAATTTCAGGCAGCCCAATTGCCTAACAGATCATTTGCCTGACAGTTTATTTCCCTGACAATTAGAAAAAGGCAAGTAAAAGGTATATGTCCTTGTCCCCACTGTAGTGAGATCCTGGAGTTAGAATATATAGTTGGGGTGTGTGGGGGGCACAGCCCGCACACTGGGGGGTGTGGGGGGGTGAGGCCCCCCACCTACTTTGGTTTTATATTGTCCAGTTTGTTTTTTTATTGTTCACTAAAACCAAAGTAGGTGGGGGGCTGTGCCTCCCCACCCCCCCAGCTATATATCCTAACTCCAAGATCGCACTACAGTGGGGAAAAGGACATATACCTTTTACTTGCCTTTTTCTAATTGTCGGGGAAATGAACTGTCGGCAAATGAACTGTCGGGCAAATGAACTGTCAGGCAACTGAGCTGCCTGAAATTTCTGTCAGGCAAATGAACTGTCGGGGAAATGAAGGTGACCCATATATATATATATATATATATATATATATATATATATATATATATATATATATATATATACATACAGTCATGAGGAGAAGGTTAACACTTGCACCACACCTCCAGCCTCACATACACCTACTAAACCAGCACTGGCAAAAGATACACATAAATACACAAAATCATACTCGGAGGCTCTAAATAAAACCCTGCAAAAGCCTCAGACTGCTCCAAAGCAGACACCCACAAAACCTGCACCTCCCATCACAAACCAGACAACACATAAAACACAAAATCAATGTGCCGCACAATCACAGCCCTTAAGGCAAAATAACATACCTAACACACTAGTAATAGGTGACTCAATAGTCAGGCACAGTAACGCCCCACTCACTAGGCTGGAACAGGGGAAGGTTACTGTTAGCTGCCTGTCGGGAGCCAGAATCCGCCACATAACACAAGCACTCAGGTCACTCCAGAACAAGTACAAATATGACTCTGTCATTGTTCATGTTGGTGTGAATGACCTGAGCCGTACCTCCCTGGACTACTTGAAAAGAGACATGGAAGAGCTCTCTGATCATGTAGCCCAGGCAGGTATGACCCTGACCCTGAGTAGCATCCTGCCCTCACCAAGAATGATACCTCAGTATAAAGAAAAAATGATCAATTTCAACAATTGGCTAAGCTTCTGGTGTCATTCAAAGGGGATCCAGTGTCTGTCAGCCTGGGATGACATACTCGACAAGCCGCATTGCTTCGCAAGAGACGGCTTGCACCTGTCACCCCTTGGCTTTTGAATACTGGCCAAGGCTCTTGCTGCCCCCATAGTGCCTTTTTTAGGCAAGGCTCAAAATTCAAACCCACCTCCGTAAACAGCACAAGTAAAAAACTGAGGGTTATGCTACTCAACGCCAGGAGTTTAAATCTAAAAATGCATGCGCTCGAAGCACTCCTAAGTATGGAGAACATTGACATCTGTGCAGTAACTGAAACCTGGTTAAAGGCTCCAGAGAGCACTCCAGCACTACTGGGCTACAACTCATACAACACATTTCGGCCACAGAACACAGACTGAAACAAAAAAGGAGGGGCTGTATCCATATTCATCAAGCATACCGACATCTCCAGGTTAGTGGCGCAGCATGATACCTCTGAGATCATCCATGTGCAACTAACATCGGGCAAATCTGCAATGAAAATTGTGGCCTGCTACAGATCGCCCTCCATGACCCAGGACTACCACTCCACCTTTCTGGAGACACTGGAAAACATGAAGGTCCTACCGAACACCCTGATCTTGGGAGATTTCAATTACCCTACCATTAACTGGGAAAACTACTTGAGTACAAACTCCCAGGCTCAGCGCTTCCTGGAATTTATCAACTCAAATGCCCTGGATCAGCTGGTAAACTCCCGTACCAGAGGCTACAACATATTGGACCTGGTCATCACCAACATGGGCGACAGGTGCTCTGTACCAGAGGTCAACCCGTCACTGGTTAGATCAGACCATAAACTAATCACCCTGGATGTCCACACCCCACCACCACCCCCAACCAAGGAAACCACGGTGAAAAACTTTTCTAAAGCAAACTTCACCTTACTTAAGTCAGAGGTGGTAAGTTTCACAGCCCCCACGCTAAAGGATAACACTGCCCAAGATGCAGAATCCTTTACAATTGCACTCTATGAGCACCTACAAGGATGCATGGATCATGCCATCCTTAGCAAAACCAAGACTCACTCCCCTAAGAGAAGGAAACCAGTCTGGTGGACCCCTGCCATAAACAGGTTATACAACAAAAGGAGGAAACTAGTTCAGAAAAAAAGCAAATCCCAAAAAGGAAAGACATCCCTGATCAGTATCAGTAAGAAACTAAGGTCCCTCATAAAATCATCCAAGGCTAACTTCGAAAGAAATATAGCCAAGGACTCGAAAGATAACCACAAAGCCTTCTTTAGCTATGTCAAAAATCTAAGTGGCAACTCGCAGATATGCTATACTGAACCTACTGATATTGCAAACATACTGGCAGATAGATTCAGTGCAAACTTCACCTCCCTCTCACCTTCAAAAGGGCCGACAACAATACCAGAAAAGTTTAGTGTCCCGGAAATCACAGAAACACAGGTGAAAACAGCCCTTTCAAAAGCCAAAAACACAGCATCAATGGGGCCAGATGGTGTCCCAGGCTGCGTCTTGCACTAACTACAAAACGAACTAACCCCCCACCTAAACACGCTGTTCAACCTCAGCCTCTCCACAGGCTATGTGCCCATAGAATGGCGCACAGCAATGGTTATTCTGCTCCACAAAGGAGGAGCCACAACTGACCCTGGTAACTATTGCCCCATAAGCCTGACTAGCCTGGTCTGCAAGGCTATGGAGCGCATCATCATGGAACTCATTAACAAAGACATTGGGAACCTCCAAACACTTGACCCGACCCAGTTCGGCTTTGCTAAGGGCAGATCATACCTACTAAACCTGGTTGACTTCTTCGAGACAATTACCAAGGCCATAGACGAGGGAAAGGTGGTTCACAGACCCTACCTTGATCTCGCCAAGGTGTTCGACACCATTCCTCACTCGGGTATTATAGAAAAACTCACCAGCCTGAACATAAACCCCTACGTCACAAGATGGGTTGCCAACTGGCTTACAGACAGAACTCACACGGTAAGAATAGTGGGCTCCAGGTCTGACTCTAAACCAGTCACAAGTGGTGTCCCACAAGGCTCAGTTCTGGGACCCCTACTGTTCGGCATATATTTCTCAGAAGTACAGGCAAACACAGGAGGACTATGGCTAACCAAGTTCGCCAATGACTGCAAACTGGGAGCCATAATTGACTCTTTGGCTGACACGGACATCCTCCAAAAAGGCCTTACTCAGACCGACACCTGGTGTCAAAGTCATGGCCTCAAGCTAAATGCGAAAAGATGCATAGTCATCCCGTTTGGGAAAAACAAAACACCCACGAATTACCACACAGGCAGCAGCCCCCTTAATACAGAAGAGGTAATAAGAGGTCTGTGGACCCAGGTAGATAGTAAT